>NW_024097096.1:0-43869 GCF_016545835.1 Crotalus tigris | reverse complement strand
TGTAGGTGTTTGGCGAGAAATTAGGCTAGGTTTTGTAGAGGCGAGCCTATGGAGCTGACTATAGATCTGAGTGGGGTTCCTTCTTTGTGTATCTTGGGGAGACCATAGAGTTTGGGGCATCTGGATGATTTCTCTCTGGGAATGATTCTTTGCTGGATCTCTTCGCTAATGGGGGAGGCTTTTATTTTGGATCTGGTGGTTTTTTACAGGTAGGTGGTGGGATCTGTATTTAGGGGTTTGTATGTGGAGTCTTGGAGTAGGTTGGTTAATTTGGTTTGGTAGTCAGATGTGTTCATAACCACCGTGGCGTTGCCCTTGTCTGCTGGTAGGATTATTATGCTGGTGTCTTCTTTCAGGTTACGTAGTGCTGTCTGTTCCTCTTTGGGTAAGTTGCTTTTGGGTGGCTTGCTAGTACAGAGGATGTTGGTGATTTCGAGTCTGATTCTGTTAGCATCGTCGGGGTTGATTTTGGTCAGGCTGGTTTCAACTCCACATATAATGGTTTCAGTGGGGATGTGTTTGGGAGTGACTGCAAAGTTGAATCCTTGGGAAAGGACATTGGTTTCGGCTTTGGTGAGGATCCTATCTGAGATGTTATGCACTGTTTGTTTCATGTGTGGCTGTGAGGGAGGAGGGGTTTGTTTCTGGCGTTCTTGTAGTCTTCGGAGTTTGTTGGTGTGTGTATCTGTCTTGAGGGTGGTCTGTGTTTCTGCTCTCCAGACGTCGAGTTGTTTGGATTTGTCCCAAAGTGCGGGGTGGATCTTGTTGCTGAGTTTGAGTGGAGTGGAGTAGTGAGGAGATCTTTGTAAAAACGCCCCCACACAGCATGAACAAGCGAGATGATACTCACGCCTACAGCCATTTGGAAACCCGCCCTTATTGACAAACGACTCCCTAATACAAAAAATGATACCAGACCCACACTCACAAAAACCACACAGGATGTCACCACCACACATCCACGCAAAACGCAAACCCAAAGCCACACCGATGATGAGGCACGACCCCAAACCAGAAGCCAGACCAGAGCTGCATCATTAGCCACTTCAAAGCCCTCCAATCCATACACGAAGCAAACTGACACCCTCCATGAAAATGAGGCACGACCACAAATGCGAAGCCAAAAAATAGCAAGGCAGCCCAAAATCTTAAACCCCTCTGCAACTCAGACTAACCTGAGCACAACCAAACATAACACTCCCCCAGCCAATCAGAGCACAGCCAACCCCCCAGCCAATCAGAGCACAGCCAACCCCCCAGCCAATCAAAGCACAGCCAAGCCCCTAACCAATCAGAACACACCTCCACCCAATCAGAACACAGCCAAGCTCCCACCCAATCAGTTCATACCCCCACTGGCAGTTAAAAGGAAGAAACAGCTAAGACCACACATTGCTGCTCGAAGCACGAAGCTGAAACACCAGCCTGAAGATGACGAATGGGACTCGTCGAAACGTGCCAAGACACTTCAAATTTTACGCGGGAGAAAACCCGAACAACCAAAGACCTACATACAAACACCCGCGAAAACCTCAGAAAACAAATATTGAACCTCTACGGGGAGGAAATCCACCATCTGACCAGGACCTATGAAAAACTTGAAGTCCAAAGAGCTTCCATTTTATGCGAACTCACATTCCTACGCAACTGCCGAGATCAAAATCTAATCCCCACATGTTTCCAACTGAAATTCCACTCCAACTCTGCAGCCACCAAACGGATCCTGAAAAGAAAAGAATTGGCCCTAATCAGAAATGAACTTCACACAAAAAGATTCCTCCTAGACCGAATTAACAAAGATCTCCTCACACTCCACCTCAAACTCAGCAACAAGATCCAACCCGCACTTTGGGACAAATCCAAACAACTCGCCGTCTGGAGAGCCGAAACACAGACCACCCTCAAGACAGATACACACACCAACAAACTCCGAAGACTACAAGAACGCCAGAAACAAACCCCTCCTCCCTCACAGCCACACATGAAACAAACAGTGCATAACATCTCAGATAGGATCCTCACCAAATCCGAAACCAATGTCCTTTCCAAAGGATTCAACTTTGCAGTCGCTCCCAAACACATCCCCACTGAAACCATTATATGTGGAGTTGAAACCAGCCTGACCAAAATCAACCCCGACGACGCTAACAGAATCAGACTCGAAATCACCAACATCCTCTGCACCAGCAAGCCACCAAAAAGCAACTTACCAAAAGAGGAACAGACAGCACTAAGTAACCTGAAAGAAGACACCAGCATAATAATCCTACCAGCAGACAAGGGAAACGCCACGGTGGTTATGAACACATCTGACTACCAAACCAAATTAACCAACCTACTCCAAGACTCCACATACAAACCCCTAAATACAGATCCCACCACCTACCTGGAAAAAACCACCAGATCCAAAATAAAAGCCTCCCACATTAGCGAAGAGATCCAGCAAAGAATCATTCCCAGAGAGAAATCATCAAGATGCCCCAAACTCTATGGTCTCCCCAAGATACACAAAGAAGGAACCCCACTCAGACCTATAGTCAGCTCCATAGGCTCACCTCTACAAAACCTAGCCAAATTTCTCGCCAAACAACTACAGCCCTATGCAGAATCCATCACCTCACACGTAAAAAACTCATTCCACTTTATAGAGATCATAAAGAAACAAAAATTACAGCCCAGCGACCTACTTGTGAGCTTTGATGTCATATCCCTCTTCACCCAAGTGCCTATCAAAGAAGCCTTGACAGCTATCCAAAACAAATATAACACCCCCAAACACATCTTAGATCTGACCAACCACTGCCTATCCAACACATACTTCATCTATAATGGACAAAAATACAAACAAACAGAAGGAGCACCCATGGGATCACCCCTCTCACCTGTCATTGCAAACCTCTAATGGAAAACTGTGAAACCCAAGCTCTAGAAAAATCTGATCACAAACCCAAACTCTGGCTCAGATATGTAGACGACACCTTAATAATCTGGCCACATGGGAAAGAAAAACTGGACAACTTCCTCACACACCTCAACAGCCTACACCCCAAAATACAGTTCACCATGGAAACAGAAGCTAACAACCAACTTCCCTTCCTGGATGTCTTAGTCTACAAGAAATCAAATGGCTCCCTAGGACCCACCATCTACCAGAAGAAAACACACACAAACCGCTATCTGCACGCTCTCTCACACCACCACCCCAGCACAGATCAACCTGTATCAAGGGACACTCATTCCAGAACAAAACGCTTAGCTGCACGACCAACACTAAAAACTGACTACACACTCTCACCAATGACTAACATCAATGGAGAGAAGAAATAAGATTACAAACAATCCAAAAAGAAACCCCACTAACATCCAAGACGAAGAAAACCCAGACAACGGCAAAGCCCTCCTCCCATACATAAAAGGCACCACAGACAGAATCAGTAGGATCCTCCATAAACACAACATCAAAACAGCATTCTGCACAAACAGAAAAATATCCACCATCCTTAGAAACCCCAAAGATAAAATTGAATTAGAAAATCAAGGACTATACGAAATCCCATGCACCACTTGTCCCACGACATACATCGGACAAACCAACAGAAGAATAAGTGCACGCATTGAAAAACATAAGAACACAGTCAAAAAAGAGGGGGTGGGGGGGGGGGGGGGGGGGGGGGGGGGGGGGGGGTGGGGAAACCAACATCTTCCCTGGTCCAACACCTTAAAGCCACAGGACATGAACTTGACTTTAAAAATACCAGAACCATTGCCAAAAGTGAACATTTTAATAACAGAATAATCAGAGAAGCCATCGAGATAGAAAAACGCCCACACAGCATGAACAAGCGAGATGATACCTCCCGCCTACCAGCCATTTGGAAACCCGCCCTTATTGACAAACGACTCCCTAATACAAAAAATGATACCAGACACACACTCACAAAAACCACACAGGATGTCACCACCACACATCCACGCAAAACGCAAACCCAAAGCCACACCGATGATGAGGCACGACCACAAACCAGAAGCCAGACCAGAGCTGCATCATTAGCCACTTCAAAGCCCTCCAATCCATACCCGAAGCAAACTGACACCCTCCATGAAAATGAGGCACGACCACAAACGCGAAGCCAAAAAATAGCAAGGCAGCCCAAAATCTTAAACCCCTCTGCAACTCAGACTAACCTGAGCACAACCAAACATAACACTCCCCCAGCCAATCAGAGCACAGCCAACCCCCCAGCCAATCAGAGCACAGCCAACCCCCCAGCCAATCAGAGCACAGCCAAGCCCCTAACCAATCAGAACACACCTCCACCCAATCAGAACACAGCCAAGCTCCCACCCAATCAGTTCATACCCCCACTGGCAGTTAAAAGGAAGAAACAGCTAAGACCACACATTGCTGCTCGAAGCACGAAGCTGAAAACACCAGCCTGAAGATGACGAATGGGACTTCGTCGAAACGTCGCCAAGACACTTCCAATTTTTACGCGGGAGAAAACCCGAACAACCAAAGACCTACATATATATATATATATATATATATATATATATATATATATATATATATATATATATAATTTATTTTGCGGTCACAGACCTAAATGCAAGTGCAACAAAAGAAAACACAAGAAAAATATAATCACAAACAATTAACACTGGAAGCCTTGGCTAAAGGGAACTACAAGGTTCTCCTCTAATAGTTACAGCTCTTAAAAAAAAAATTAGAAACCTGAGAAGTAATATAGGAGCCATCCCCTAAACAATATAAAACCAAATTACTAACATTAGAACCAGAGGGATCAATTCCAAGGAGAGACAATAATTTAATTCTGGCTGTGTTATACATAGGGCAGTATGATAAGACATGCTCCACAGTTTCAACTTCAGCCCTATCACAGGGGCATAGTCGCTCACTAAACAGGAGCCTCTTGAATCGCCCGTCGAGTAGTGCTGAGGGTAAAACATTGAAACGGACTAGGGAAAAGACTCTTCTATACTTGAGGATGGTTAGAGTATAGAAATAAGAGGCCATCCTCAATCCATAATTATTAGAATGGCTAAAGATCAAAGGGGAGCAGGTTTTGTTGGCTCTGGCTCTTAAGTATTGCAAATCTATGTCCACAAGCCGTTGGACTACCCTAAACTGGGCGTCCTTGAGACCATAATCTCCCAGAGCATCCCCCATAAAACCTAGCAAGTGGAGTTTCTTCGTCAGCTCCCTCTCCCAACGAGAAGTATGAGAGTCAGCAAACACCAGGGAGAGGTAGCTACCAGAGACTGCCGAAAAGAGCACCCAAAAGCCCTAAAGTTATTTTAGATGGTTAAAACTAAATGGGCATTAAATAGAACTTCATTGATGTACTTTGGGGAAAAAATGGTATTTTGTACAATGATTGCAGTCTGAGAGGAAATGATTTAAAGAGACATTTCCTGCACAGTAGAGGATGGGATTTGGGATCTGTGCGGCTGCTATGAAAATGTCAAAAAGATAACATTTTAAAAAAAATCAGAACATAGAAATGCAAATATCATAACGCTTTTATATGATGTGACTATATTTGGAATCGTTCCGTCATCACAGCAGTGTAACAAAAAAAGTTGGAAGAGGCCTTGGAGGTCTTCTAGTCCAACCCTCTGCACATTTAGGAGATCCTATACCATTCCAAACAAATGGCTGCCAGTCTCTTCTTGAAAGCCTCCAGTATCCACAACTGCTTCTGAAGCCATTCCACTGGTTAATTGTTCTAACTGTCAGGAAATTTCTCCTTAGTTCTAGGTTGCTTCTCTCCTTGATTGGTTTCCAGCCATTGCTTCTTGTCCTGCCTTCAGGTGCTTTGTGTTAGAAATTTTGTATATATAGCCCTACAAAACAAAGTACACTGTCCATATGGGCCTTTCTCCTTGACTGAAGCAGGAAGCAGGAAATTCTACTCAGAACAGAAAGATATAGAGTATATAACATAGAGGCAAACCTATAAACCTTGCCATGAACTAATTGGCTGTAATTGTTGCACAAAATACATGAAAACTGTTTTCCAACACTATGGTAAACAGGTTGACCCCCTCACTCCCTTTTATTTATGACAATGCCTTAGATAGTGGACAATGCCTTTTCACTGAACTAGACATTCCCAATTCCTGTAACTGTTCTTCATAAATTTTGTCTGTAGGCCCCTAATCGCGTGTATTGTTCTTTTTTGTATTCTTTCCAGAAGAGTTGAAATGGCCACAAAAATGTTATTATCTTTACAGAGAACACATGTAAATCAGGGGATTCACAACCTCACGCTATAGTGAGAGCCACAAGGCTGAACAAATTAAACAGAAATTAGATAAATTGGGCAAATGCATGGATCATAAAGTTATCAATGATTTCTAGTCATAATTGCTAGACATTACTTCTGATACACAAGCTAACATCATCTGGCCCAGGTTTCTAATGTTACCATGTTATCCTTATAATGTTACTTTCAAATTTCATATTTAGGGATAATTGCAAAATATTGTCCGCATCTCATATAATTTTGATTTGAGCAACAATCTATGTATGGTTTATGAAGTTCTCAATAATCACCCATCAATACTGGATGATATTCCTTCATCCATATATGTACAGGTAATCCTCAATTTATGACCACAAATTGAGCCCAAAATTTGTGCTGCTAAGTGAGAAATTTGTTAAGTGACTTTTGCCCCATTTTACGGCTTTTCTTGCCATAGTTGTGAAGTGAATCAATGCAGTTGTTAAGTTAGTAATACAATTGGTGAGTGAATCTCGTTTCCCCATTGATTTTCCTTGAAGGTCCCAAAAGGTGATCACATGACCCCAGGACACTGCAACCATCATAAATGTGAGTTAGTTATCAAGTATCACGTGACCATGGGGATGTTGCAATAAGTCATAAGTGTGAAAAATGGTCATAAGTCACTTTTTTCCAGTGCTGTTGTAACTTCGAATAGTCACTAAACAAACTTGCAAGTTGAGGACTACCGTATTTTACGGTGTATAAGGTGATCCGGTGTATAAGACGACCCCTGACTTCGGCGCTGAGTCACATGCCTAGAAAGTCATCTTATATGCTGGAAACTACCATTATTTCCGGTGTATAAGACGACTTGGCGTGTAAGATGACCCCTGACTTCGGCGCCAATTTCAACACTTTTGAAAGTCGTCTTATACGCCGGAAAGTACGGTATCTATATTCTATTTCTTCCTGCTTGGTATCTATACCAGAAGCTGATTACTCTGACATTTAGCTGTGATAATTTTTGCAATGCCCTCCTAGATGTTACAGATCAGGTATCAACTGCTGTTTTTCCCCAGACAAGTGAACAATGTGAATCTTTGATCTTTGATTGACATGCCATGGTTATAATGATGTGTTAGAAAATCATGTGTATGCCAAAGGAAAAAGCTTTACTGGGAGGGAGGAACAAAAAAAGAACATCAAAGAACAGATTAGAGTTTGGGAAGACACACTGGAACTAATAAAAGCAAGCAAGAAAAAGCAGATGCTTGGGGCTGCAGACAAAAGTGGAAACATTATTATAATGTTGTCAGAGAATCTGACTTTTCATTAAAATCATCCAGAAAAAAAAAAATCAGCTCTGCTATAATCCTACTGTGAAATAGTTTTGACAAGATCCATAATCATCCTCAAATACTTGCTGTGTTGTGTGTATTGCCAAATCTTTGGCTGGCAAGCTTTGACCCAAACAACTGCTTATCCTTCCCTTAGGAAGATATGGAGCATTTTAATATACAGTAGGCGACTTGGGGGTCTTAATGCGTATTATTTTCCATTAGTTTCCAGAGGGAGCTCATCCAGTTATGTAACCATCCTTTCTAATCTTCCTTACAGCACTTTGGTAATGAACATATCCCTAAAGTCTTTCCATTATTCTAGGTCAGTTTAAGGGCCAGCTATTAGGGTGGGGCGCAATGGGGTGAGGCAATGTTGGATACGTCACATGAGGAGAGATCAAGTGATTCTGCCATGGTTGCTGATGCTCCTCATTGCTAAGATCTCTCATCCTTGTTTTAGACCAGAGATAGGCAACCTTGGCTCTTTTATGACTCGTGGACTTCAACTCCCAGAATTCCTGAGCCAGCTATGAGTCATAAAAAAGCCAAGGTTGCCTACCCCTATTTTAGACTAATACAGATAGTCCTCAACTTACAATCACAGTTGAGGCCAACATTGTTAAGCAAGATATTTGTTGATTGAGTTTTGCCCCATTTTATAACTTTTCTTGCCACATTTGTTAAATGAATCACTGCAGCTGATCAGTTAATCACACGGTTGTTAAGTGAATCACTTTTCCCCATTGACTTTGTTTGTCAAAAAGTTGCTAAAGGTGATCCCATGACTCTGGGACACAGCAACGGTCATAAGTATGAAACCGTTACCAACTCTCTGAATTTTGATCTTGTGATCATGAGGCTACTACAAAGGTCGTAAGTGTGAAAAATGGTCATAAATTACTCTTTTTCAGTGCCATTGCAAGTTTGAATGGTCACTATAAATGAACTGCTGTAAGTTGAGGACAGATTTGGCACTTGATGGCTGGGGCATTCTGGGAGTTCAAATCTGCACAACTTAAAGTTGTCAAACCTGAAAAACATTACTTTATTCCACTGAACTCCTGAAGTATTCACTACAATTCTGAATGTGATTCAGACTCGCCTAAAATAACTAAACTAGATCCTATTCTCTCTTCCTCTTTTGCCTCTTATAAAAGCAACAGTTTGAACACATTCCTTTTTCATGTCTAATTCAGGAAGGTAAACCAAAGTATTCCTTCAGCATCCTTGTGTACCACAAGTCAGCACAACTGCCTTCAACTCAATTAGTCAATTAGTTTACCGATATTTCAGAACATAAAACAAGTCTATACTTTATTTTGCCTTTGTGAATGACTGGCCCAAAACTGCTTAAAATATCTAATAGGATTCTTAATACAAATTACTAAAAAGCTTCAATTAATAACTTCTAGGATAAAATTAAGATAATAAATTCATATGTTTATACCTAATTCAGATCTGCTTGAAAAATCTGCTTCCTTTCTCCATCAATATATTTCAATTCTACTTAGGTTCCAATGAGCTTTGAAGGAAGTGTGAGTTTTTCCAACTCAAGATAAAAAATAAAGAGAACCTATTCCATAGGATTATAAATTGAATGAATGAATGAATGAATGCATGAACGAATGAATGCATGCATGCATGAATGAATGAATAATTTATACCTGTTCTTCTACAAAAAGGTGACCAACCTTGGCAACTTTAAGACGTGTGGACTTCAACTCCCAGAATTCTCCAGCCAACATGGCTGAGACATTCTGGGAGTTAAAGTTGCAAAGTTGGACATCCCTACTCTAGATCTTTTGGGCCATTTATCCATTCAATCTGCCAGTGTCTAATCTGATGGGCAGTGACTTGTCAACATCTATGGCAGATATTTTTCAAACATTATTCCTTTTGATTAGTCATGATAGGGCTTCAAGTTGGAACCTCCTACATCTAAAGCAGGCATGTTTAGGCCTGAATATAAGCTTATTTGGATATTCTGGAAGTCCCCCAGGACCTGGTTCTTTTATCAGGCCTGGAATTCCCAGGAAATTGGAGACTTGCTTAGATGGCTCCATTGCAGATCTGGTTATACTTATCCTTTCTTTGCCAAGAGTTTTCCATCTCTGTTTTTTTTTTTAATAATATTTTTAAAGTTATTTTATTTTCTTTTTATATTTGAATTTTATTGTCACCCTGGGTCACTTTTTGTGAGATGGATGGTCATTTAAATTTGATTAATAAAATAAATAATCAATAGATTTTGGTGTTCCTCAAGCACTGCCATTTTGCTCTATGTGAGTTGGTCTGACTTCATTGTTGTCTCGTTAGGCAACTATACTCTCTATTCAATATGTCCATAGGTTGATTAAGCAAAATGAGAAACCTCACTTGGAAGGTGAATCACAGTAGAAAAACATTCCCCCTCTGGCAATAGAGAGAGTGATAGGCTTTCCTTGCTTCTAAGAATTCATTTGAATGCAGTGATGGGATTCAAATATGTGACCAGCCAGTTCTCTGTGTGGATGCCGCTTCCGGAAGTCCATTCTGGGCCTGGGCAACAAAAAATTAGCTATCGGTTCTGCTGAAATGGTGCGAACCGGCTGAATCCCACCACTGCTTGAATGTGAGTAAAATTATGTAAAACTCCATCAGAATAAAGATGGAAAAGAGCTTTAGGCAATGCTAATATGTTGCTGTGGCTATTTCATCTGGAGCTTTGCTGAAATCTTCCACTGGGCTTCTTTGAGATTGCACTAAGACTCCAACAATCCAATATAAGAATGATCTAACAATTTTAAGAGCTGAGTTGGGTGTTCAGCCAGCCATGGGGTATAATAACCATGTGATAGTATTATTTTGGACTTCACAGAAGGGATTCTTTTACTTAAATGTCCTTTCCCTACATGTAAAAGTATAGAATGCCTCCCTCGACAAATTCATACCATTTAGTGGGAGGAAATAGCATATTCAGACAGGTAGCTAATGCATTTTACAGATAGCACTATTCATCTTGATGAAGTGTAGTTATTTGTTTTGTCAAGGTGTTTTTTGTGATTTCAGTTATTGGAAATGATGTTTTTGAAGCAGCTTCAGAGAGCTGAATTTGTAGGTGGGACTGCAATTTCTTGCAGACATTTCATTACCGAACTATGGAACATCATCAGTGCTAGAAAGGAATGGGTTTTGCTCTTAATTTTATATATTAGTGGTTTGTACTGTCATTGTTGATGGGAATGTTCTTGGAGTTTCCTTGATTAAGCTGTTAGCACCTTTGTCTGCATTGATGTTCCTTGATTGGGGCTATTGTTTACTTGATTGTTAATGCGGGTGTTAATATTTGCTCATAAAGGTGTTGATTGCTGGTGAGGAGGTGCTTTGGTCTTTTTATTTCCTTTTTGGCTTTTTGATTTTCTCTTTTGAGTGTTATGTAGATGTTATTTATGTGCCTGTGGAAGGCTGCTTTGGCTGAGTACTAGGCTTCCAGAAATTCTCTGGTGGTTTTGAAACTGGATGCCCAGTTTCCCAGTTGAAACTGTGGTGGATTGTCCATGGATTGTGAAATTAAAGAGTTTTCATTATGTCTTCTGACTGCTAGTTGGTGTTCATGGATGTGTTCTGCTAGTCTTCCACCTGTTTCTGCTACATACTGATTCTTACAATCCTTCAGGAATGAACCATCTGCAAAAAAGCACCAAGTTCTGAGAGCACCAAAGACCCCACAGTTCAGCCCTGAGCTACAAATATTCTCTTCTATTTCATTATCCGCAATAGTGCATATAATACAACAATTGATCAATAATCATCCAGAAATCATGATTAGTAATCAATGATTTTGCATAGACACAGTCTGGGGCCTGGGGTTCTGATTCTTTTGCTGTTTTATGCATGCATAAAAATACAGTATGGCATTTGATCCTGCCTTCTCAAATTTCCAGTAACTTGCTGGCTTTGGACTTTATACAGTCATACTCTTCCTGTCTGTTACTTCCTCCAAATGAAAATTAGCAAACTAATTGCATGCTAAGGGAAGTGACAATTGTTGTCTTTGAGCAAGAAAATAAAGCTGGTATTCATTTTCCAGGATTCTGAGTTCTAAGCCGGTTTTCATGGCTAAGGCATTATCTCCTGGTTTCTAGTTTGGTACCTTAACCCAGGGCTTTTCAACCAGTGGTATGGATAGCACCTGTGGTACATTGGCACCTGGCAGGTGGTACGCAGCCATCCTAGAAAAGTAACAGGGGAGGGGAATGAGCTGAACCAGTGGCAGCACCGCACAAGCCTGAGCGAGAGATGGCTGGAGCTGCAGGGATGTCAGGGCTCAGCGGAAGTGCCAGGATCAGCATTTCTTCAGGACTGTCAGGGCTCAGTGGAAGCCCCAGGATCAGCACCAGGCTCCAGCTGGAGCTCAGCGCTGATCCTGGCGCTTCTGCTGAGCCCAGAGGAAGCGCCGATCAGCTGGAATGTTGCGGCATCTCCAGGGTCTTGTGATTTACATTCAGATGCTTGGCAACTGATTCATATTTATGATGGTCACAGTGTCCCAGAGTCATGTGAAGTGACCAAAACCTGCTGCAACCACCCAGCAGATGGGGGGAATAAAAACCAAACACCCCCCACCCCACCCCCGCTGCCAATCCTCAACAGAAATGCTCACAACAATGAAAACCTCGGATAGGAGGAAGAGCACTGCCGGGTGGGCAGGCAGGTATCTTGCTCAGCTGTAGATTGGGGGGCACTTTTTTCAGTGCCATTGTAACTTCGAACAGTCACTAAGCGAACTGTTGTAAGTCGAGGACTATAATAATAATAATAATAATAATAGTAAAGTTGGAAGGGACCTTGGAGGTCATCTAGTCCAACCCCCTGCTCGGGCAGGAAACCCTACACCATTTCGGACAAATGGCTGTCCAGTCTCTTCTTAAAAACTTCCAGTGTTGGAGCATTTACTGCTTCTGGAGGCAAGCTGTTCCACTGATTAATTGTTCTCACTGTCAGGAAGTTTCTCCTTAGTTCTAGGTTGCTTCTCTCCTTGATTAGTTTCCACCCGTTGCTTCTTGTCCTGCCTTCAGGTGCTTTGGAAAATAGCTTAATTCCCTCTTCTTTATGGCAGCCCCTGAGATATTGGAATACTGCTATCATGTCCCCCCTTGTCCTTCTCTTCGTTAAACTAGACATACCCAATTCTCGCAACCGTTCCTTATATGTTTTAGCCTCAGTCCCCCTAATCATCTTTGTTGCTCTTCTCTGTACTCTTTCTAGAGTCTCAACATCTTTTTTACATCGTGGTGACCAAAACTGGATGCAGTATTCCAAGTGTGGCCTTACCAAGGCATTGAAGAGTGGTATTACTACTTCACGTGATCTTGATTCTATCCCTCTGTTAATGCAGCCTAGCACTGTGTTGGCCTTTTTGGCAGCTGCAGCACACTGCTGGCTCATATTTAGGTGATTGTCTACTAGGACTCCGAGGTCCCTCTCACAGTTACTACTATTGAGCATGGTGCCACCTATGCTGTACTTGTGCATTTGGTTTTTCTTGCCTAAATGTAGAACCTTGCTTTTTTCACCATTGAATTTCATTTTGTTAGTTAGTGCCCAGTGTTCAAGTCTGTCCAGATCCTTCTGTATCTGAAGCCTGTCTTCTGGAGTGTTGGCTATTCCTGCCAGCTTGGTGTCATCTGCAAATTTGATGAGTTCCCCATCTATCCCTTCATCCAAATCGTTGATGAAGATGTTGAAGAGTACTGGGCCCAGAACAGAGCCCTGGGGCACCCCACTACACACTTCCCTCCATATAGATGCAGTTCCATTGAGGACCACTCGCTGAGTACGGCCGGTCAGCCAGCTACGGATCCATCTGGTGGTGGTTCTGTCTACCCCACATTTTTCTATCTTGTCAAGTAGTAGGTTGTGATCTACTTTATCAAATGCCTTACTGAAGTCCAAGTAAATTATGTCCACAGCATTCCTCTGATCCACTAATTTTGTCACTTGGTCAAAGAATGCAATAAGATTTGTCTGGCATGATCTATTTTTGACAAACCCATGTTGGCTTTTAGTAATGACTTTGTTTGCCTCTAGGTGTTCGTTGATTCGTTGTTTGATTATCTTTTCCAGGATCTTCCCAGGTATTGAGGTCAGGCTGATAGGTCTGTAATTTCCTGGATCCATTTTTTTTCCTTTTTTGAGGATGGGAACTACATCAGCTCTTTTCCAGTCCTCTGGTAGTTCCCCTGTGTTCCAGGATCTTTGAAAAATATAGTTCAGTGGCTCCGATATCACATCTGCCAGTTCCTTGAGAACTCTGGGGTGTAATCCATCTGGTCCTGGCGATTTGAACTCATCTAGGCTGGACAGGTGCTCCCTAACCATTTTCTTGCCTATCTTAACTTGTGTTTCTGTTTTGTTTTTTATGGCACTATTTTTGATAGGTTGGTCTGTTTTTTCCCTTTGTGTAAAGACAGATGCAAAAAATGAGTTAAATAGTTCTGCTTTCTCCCTGTTGCTTGTCACCTTCTTGCCACTTCCACCCACTAATGGACCAATCATTTCCTTCACTTTTTTCTTGTTTTTTACATGTTGAAAGAAGCTTTTTTTGTTATTTTTGACTTTGGTCGCAAGCCTTAGTTCATTTTGAGCCTTGGCTTTCTTCACTTCATCTTTGCAGGCTCGGGCTATTTGCTGATATTCTGACTTAGTTATGTTCCCCTCTTTCCACTTTCTGTACTTGTCCTTTTTATCTTTCAATTTGTCAGAGAGTTCTTTATGCAGCCATGCTGGTTTCTTTTGAGAGCTGTTATTTTTCCTCTTTGTTGGTATTGTGCTAGACTGTGCTTTTATTATCTCATTTTTCAAAATTTCCCAAGCTTCTTGAGTTGTTTTCCCCTTGAGGATTCTCATCCATGGAATCCTTCCCAAGCCCTCTCTAAGTTTATTGAAATTAGCTCTCTTGAAGTCCAAGACTCTAGTTTGACTGTGTTCTATTGGTTGTGCTTCTATAATGTTGAATTCTAATATTGCATGATCACTTCCTCCCAGGGTTCCTATGGCTTCAACACCGTCTATCATTTCATCTCTGTTAGTGAGAATTAGATCCAAAATGGCTAATCCCCTAGTTCCCTTCTCTACTTTTTGGGAGACAAAGTTGTCTGCTAGGTTTGCCAGGAACCTGTTTGATCTTCCACTTGGTGCGGAGTTTGTCTCCCAGTTGATGTCAGGGTAGTTAAAGTCCCCCATTACTATTGTGATGTGCTTCCTACATACCTTAGTTAGCTGACTAGCAAAAAGTTCATCTATTTCCTCTGTTTGGTTGGGTGGTCTGTAGTATACACCTATGGCAATGTCATTTCCCCCCCCCTTTTATATTGACCCAAATGCATTCAAGACAGTTTTTATCATTGTTGTACTCTATTTCTGTGGAGATGTAGTTATTTCTTATATAGAGAGCAACTCCACCTCCTCTTTTATTTGGTCTGTTTCTTTTAAATAATTTAAATCCCTCTAGCTGTGTGTTCCATGTGTGAGTTTCATCCCACCATGTTTCCGTAATGGCAACAATATCGTATCTGCCCTCGTTAACCTGAATTTCTAGTTCACCCTGTTTGCTGTTCATACTCTGTGCATTGGTGTATAAACATTTGAGTCCTTTGTGGGTGGCCCTGTGTTTCCTTTCTACATAACCTGTGTGGTGCCTGAGTTCCCCTATTGTCTTACCACCTATTTGGTTAGTGCACTTTATGTGGCACTCGCTATTAGAGGCTTCATTTTGATTGGTAGCAAGGTTGGTATTCTTGTCCACACACACATCTATGCTACATGCACTGATAGCCCTATAGTTTTTAAATTGCCGGGGACAGGGTTGTTCCGTATCAATTAACTCCCTGTCCCCGCTGTTTAGTTTAAATTTCCCTCCAGAAAATCTGTGAATTTATAGCCGAGTAACTCAGTCCCTTTTTTTGATGGATGCAAACCATCTCTTTTGTACATCTTTTGATTGGACCAGCTACTGACATCGTGACTAATATATCCGAAGCCTTCCCCTTTACACCACTCCTTTAGCCACATATTGAATTGTGCTATGCGCTGGCCTTTTCCGTTTTGCTCCTTATACACTGGTAAAACCTCTGAGAAAGTAAGCCTACAGCCTATTCTGCTAAGTTCCTTCCCCAAGCTCTGGAAATCATTCTGCACAGAGAGTACATCTTTTTGGGACAGATCATTAGTGCCAAGATGTACAATAGCCTCCACATCACAGTCCTTGCTGCCATTCTTGATTATTTTAGAAATACGCTTCTTGTCCCTACTGGCAGTAGCACCTGGAAGACACCTGACCTCTTTCAAAGCCTCTGTGTCCTTTCCTAAATTTACATCCCTTATAATTGAATCACCTACCAGAAGGTAGCTTCTCTTTTTGGGAGCCTTTCTATTCTTGCATGACTGATGTGCAATACCTGATTCACTTCTCCCTGTCAAAATCTACTTATACTTTATCACTTTTTTCTTTTTTTTTCTTTTTTTGGTCATCAAGTTTTTGACACCTTGCTGGGCAACTGGTGATACTCGGATGTTGCCATATCCTAAAAGTGGTACAATGGGTGAAAGGGTTGAAAAGCCCTGCCTTAACCCCTCTCAGAACAAAAGCGTCTCCTCAAGCTCATAATGTCCTTGTGCAATCATGAAAATTATTTTATTGGCATCATTTGTACAATGATATCAAACTGGGTGTGATGTCATTTTTCTCCTTTTTACTTCCCCTGTAGATCATCTTAGGCACATATAGAGTGATTTTGATATGAAAACATTTTCCACTTATTGGTGTAGGCTGCATTGGACAGCTTTTCAGCTTTAAATTGCCAGGCTCCAAAAATCAAGGTCCTTCCAACCGTTTCCTTTATTAATCTTCACCCACAGACAGAATTCTTGCCAAACTGAAGCATACTACTTGCACCATAAAACATATACTCTGGGAATTATTATGGAGCAGCCATTGTAACTCTTTTTCCCAGGCAAATCTAAACTGCATTGGCTTTTGCTTTTTTGGGAATCCAAAATACAGTCCACCACAGGGTTTAGCGATTGTGGCTTAGACAGCAGAATTCCTGACGTTTTACTGGCAATTATGGCTGGCATCTTCAGAGGCAAGGGGGTCTTCTACATGACTCTCCTTTTACTTTTTATGACCCTGTAATCCCTTAATTTGGGGTAGGGTCAGGGTGACTGGATGGGCTGAGCATTTACTGGCCAGATGCCCTTTCTGACACCATGCAGAGTTCACAGCTGATATTTTTTCTTTGCGCCCTGGGAGAGAAATGTCTGCTGCTATCTAGGATTGAACTCTCAACCTTCTGAATGGAATGGGAGTGTCCACCACTAGACCAGAGGTCCCCAACCTTTTGGGTACCAGGGATTGGTTATGTGGAGAGAGGTTTTTCCGTGGACAGGAGGGGGCATGGTTTTGTGTGCTGTCTGCGTCCTGTGGATGGGGCTTTCCTTGTTTGTGCAGCCCGGTTGCTTATGTGCTGCGGCCCGGTACTGGTCCATGGACCGGGGGTTGGACACCCCTGCACTAGGCCACCTCACCACTCATGTCTCCCACATGACCATGTAGCAGAAAAGGTGAAACATAAAGAAATCTGCTGTCTAGACTACAGTCACCAAACCCTGAACCTCAATGCTACCCAACATTTTCATTTTTCCTCTTTGATTGTATTCCAGGTAAGGCAGTTTCCATAATAATAATTGTCAGAGTGTCAAACCTTCAAATCCTGATTTTCCAAAGAAAAGCATTTAAAGCTATCATCTCAAAGATGCTTTTTCAACAGGCAACTGGACTTTCTTGTTTTTCTTTGAAAATGTTTCTCTTCTCATCCAAGAAGCTTCTTGAGCTCTAACTAGATCAGTGGTTCTCAATCTTTTTAATGCCGTGACCCCCAACCAGTCATAAGTCGAGGACTACCCAACCGGTCATAAGTCGAGGACTTTCCCTGCCCGGGAGCACCGCGCATGCGTGGTGCTGCCCCCTACACCGGCCGAGGCATAGCTGGCAAGCGGCAGAGATGGAGTAGGCCGACCACCAGTTGGGCCACCAGCTGGCCCAGCCCCAGGGAGGTAAGGCATCCGCCGGGCCCCACATATGCCAGCAACCCTCCCTGCACCCGACGGCCTCCCACCTCCCACCCCTGGCCCTCTTTTACTTACATTTTTAGTAGTTGCTCAGCAGGGAGGGGTGGAAACTTCCAGACAGCTCACCTTCGCTGCAGACAACTTGCAGCACCGTTTGCAGAATGGGACTTTTGGCGGGCTCAGCAGGGCAGAGACAGCCTGGACAATTCCTATTGGCTTTTGAAAGCCAATAGAATTAGACTCTATTCAAGAGAGTCTATTCTATTGGCTTTCAAAAGCCAATAGAATAAAAGGGATTAGCACAGCTAAGGAAAAGGGGAAAAAAATGGCGGACTGCATTGTTTGGCGACCCCCGTGAAATGGTCGTTCGACCCCAAATGGGGTCACGACCCACAGGTTGAGAACCGCTGGACTAGATGATGGGGAATGGAAGGATTTCTATTCCTTACAGACAGCTGGTCATTTACATTCTTTTAGAGAGTAGTTGAGGCAATTTGGAAGTTTACCTGTGTCATTAGAGTTACCTGAGTAGTGCAAATGTGTGTGGAGCCTGTTTTGCTGTAGGATGCTTTCTTCCCTGGGTCCCTTCACTGTTGAAAACAGGCGCAGGCTGTTGGGGATGAGTCTGTGTTGTCTGCATCTCAAACTGAAGTACAAATGGTTTCTGTAGTCCGCAATGTTTTCTGGAAATCCATTCATACTCCCACACCATTTGAAGGATGTTCATCCCAAACACATAGCTAAATGTCTATGGAGATTCTTAGTCATCCAGATCATGGTTGTCCCAAAGGTGCTTTTTCAGGATGCAACTAGACTTTCTTGTTGTTGTTTTTTTGTTTGTTTCCATTCTCTACCATCCAGTCAGAGCTGAAGAAGCTTCTTGGATGAGAAGTGAAACATCTTCAAGAGAAAAAACAAGAAAGTCCAGTTGTCTCCTGAAAAATCACCTTTGGGACAACCATGACCTGGATGACTGAGAATCTCCATAGACATATCATCCAGGGCAGCGATGGCAAACCTTTTAGACATTGAGAGCCTAAAAACTGCCCTGCCCCCCACCTGCCCCCACTGTGCCCCACCCTGCCCCAACCCCCACCTGCCTGCAGAGTCACCTACTGCCTCCACGGCCTGCCACAGCAGATCACCTAGGCCAGTGGTGGCGAACCTATGGCACGCATGCCAGAGGCGGAACTCAGAGCTCTCTCTGTTGGCACATGCGCCACCGCTGCCAGCAGCAGATCCATCAGGGTTCACCGCTATCCAGAGCAGGAGCCCCACCCAGCACAAAGGAGACGAAGCAGCTGACTAGCAAGCTTGAGTAAAGATGGTAGAGCAGAGGTCACCAACCATTGTCGATTTGTGAACTGGAAGAAAAGGGAGAGGAAAGCATTTTATATGTGTGCATGTGCACACGGGGCTGCGAGCATGCACGCATTGCAAATGGAATGGGGCTAGTGCCTACATGATACTCACTAGCCCTGCCCCGTTCTTGCATGTTGCAACCTTATATCTGCATCCTGCAGTGCGGTGGCAGCTGTTTTTGCACCTTGCAGCAGGGTGGCCCATTTTTGTGCCCCTGGGTTTTGCGTGCCAGAGGGGGCACTCAGAGGCGCCTCCCTGCCCCCCCAAGGGTACCAAAATGCTGATGTGGCCCTGGCACTTTGCGATAAATAAGTGGGTTTTGGGTTGTGGTTTGAGCACTCGGTCTCTAAAAGGTTCGCTATCACTGGCCTAGGCAGCCTTGCAGTGCCATTGCACCCACACCCTCTGCCCGCACCCTGCAGCATCATTTGTGCGTGATGGGGCATGAGGGCAGAGTCTTGTCCCTGCTACTGAGCTGCCATGTCCTTGGCTGTGCTGCCCCGCTTAGGCCACACCCGGGTACAACTCTCCTCCAGGGGGGCTGCTGGTGAGGAATGGGCTGTGGGGGGAGGCAGGGCTGGGGCGACGGCACGCTTGCCCACAGAGAGGGCTCTGAGTGCCGCCTCTGGCACAGGTGCCATAGGTTCACCACCACTGATCTAGGACAATTCACAACTCACAACAATCCTTTATAAAATTAACCCAAGCCATTGTTAAATTCTTAAACATTAACAGCAATATCTGGGAGAAAAAAGTTTCCAAGCATTTTTACAAGCTTTGTTTTTCCCCCTTGACAAGGTTACCTGTGTATCACTTGAAAGAAAAGCTTGAAAGCACACTGCTGTAACTGTATTGAATTTAATAATGGATGGCCCTGTCCCTTGTGCCTATAAATTAGATTGATTTTATAGGTAGAACTAGGAACAAGGATGTTCCTGAAAAGATCATCTTAAAATGCGGAGGAGGGATTTGCATAAATAAGGATAGCTCTTGAGATAGCCTGTTGAAGGCTATTAAAGTTAATATTAGCATTTCAAACCAAACCTAGAAAGATGCTAGCAACCAAGTGCAGCAATCAGATACATAAAGAGGGAGACAGTGTATCCTTAACTCTTATATGCACCTTCTTGTCACTAGGTGAAATGAGGCTGGATCACTGATGTTAGATCTGGACTCCAGCCTAAAAATACAGTCACAGTAAGTCACAGTGGTAAGTCAGGCAGATGGGGAAGGAGAAAAGAAGTTTAAGTATTGGAGTCTTCAAATGCCTATTGCCTGGAGCACTTTTAATGGCACCACTGCGTACAGAATATATAAGCCACTGTTGTAAATTCCTGATCAATCAGGTGAACGTGCTCAAGATATCTTTTTTAGCCTAAAGCATATGAAACCTCTGGTATCATGATTTTTTTTATTGAAAATTTTCAAATTTTACAAAACAATTCCCTTCCCCAAACCCCCCCAACCCTCCCATACCCTCCCCCACCTCCCCAACCCTCCCATACCCTCCCCCAACCTTCCCAGAGCTGAGTACAGGCTTAGTTAAAATTTTTCAAAAAAACTTAAAAAACATATAAATCCTAAGCAAATCTAAATACATTAAATTGAACAAGTTATCTTCTCTTAAAAATAATAATTACAATCATTAAACACGTTGTAATATACTCTAAACATTTTCTAATATCATATTTATATTATTATCCATCATTCTTTATAAACTCCCTCCAAAACACAAATTTAAACATTACTTAGAACATTAAAACTCCCTTATACATATTTAAAGCAAAATGTTCCTTTAAATACTCCTTAGATATCTATACATACAATATAAAATCTAATCTCTCCCTCCTTCTTTATCCTAAGACACAACAATAAACATATAAACATTCATTATACCATTAAGACTAAATACTCTTTTGAATAGTCCTTAAGTTACTAAACTTAAACTTCTTATCTAAAATTTTTCATTCGATCTCCATAATCTTCTCTCCTATCAAAAAAAACCTTAAAACACATTACAATCATTAAACATATAATATACTCTAAACATTTTCTAATATCATACTTATATTATTATCCATCATTCTTTATAAACTCCCTCCAAAACACAAATTTAAACATTACTTAAAACATTAAAATTCCCTTGTACATATTTAAATATTTACCAATAACCAATTCCATCCACAATAAACACATTCCTTATCAGTCTCTCTTATCCATAAACCTCGAAAGAAGTGCTTTAAAATCTGCCCTTAAAGGTTGCTCCAAAAAGTTTATAAATTTTGCTTCTCCCACAGACTCAGGAACCAATACTTGTGAGGCTTCCTTAACCTCCTTCTTCTGTTGCTCCTTTTCTTTATGTTTATGTGTTGCACGAGGTGTCCTCTGCTCCTTCATCTCAACTTGTTGAGGCCCCTCGAAGTGAAATTTCCCATTTTTCATTAATATAGGCTCTTCAGGCTGCAATTCTTCCCTTAAAGGTTGCTCCAAAAAAATTATTAATCTTACTTCTCCCGCAGATTCAGAAACCAAAACTTGTGAGACTTCCTTAACCTCCTTCTTCTGTTGCTCCTTTTCTTTACAGTTATATGTTGCACAGGTTATCCTCTGCTCCTCCATTTCAACTTGTTGAGGCCCCTCAAACTGAGATTTCCCAATTTTCATAAGTATAGGCTCTTCAGACTGCAATTCTACCTTCTTATCTTCCAAAGCTTTAAACGTAATAGATGGCGATGAACGTACCCCCAAGACTGAAGTGTAGAAGTCTTTTGCTTTAAAAACAGTATTAAGTCTATAACGTATCTCCAGGTAACTCACCACCATTCCAATCGGAGCATCCCATCTGAACAGGATTCGTCTCTTTTTAAGTTCATCTGCTAAAAAAAGCAAACTCCTTTCTTCTTTTTAAAATTTTAGATGGGATCTCCTTTAAAATTATAACATCTTGTGAAGCAATTTGAAACCTCTTCTTATAAAAAGCTTGTATAATTTCGTTGCGCAGGGATCTTTTCCCAAAGTAAATTACCACATCTCTTGGCAAATTCTTTTGCTCTGCCACCACAGAGTTAACTCTAAATGTTTTTTCAATTTCACTAAGTATTTCCTCTTTTTCTCTATTCAAAATCACAGCAAAGTCATTTGCAACCATCTCTCTCAGATCTCCTTGCACAGACTCTCTCAAGCCCCTAATTCTTAAAGCATATTCCATTTGTCTATATTGAAGCATAAGAATCTCATCTTGAAAATTTTCCATCTCTTTTTCCATGCTTTCAAATTTTCCCTCCATCAGTTCCACTTTTTCTGTTACCTCTTCTACACGAGAGTTCAGCTTTTCAAGAACAGACGCAACTCCTTTTAAAGCCAAAACTATCTCTTGCCTCAAAATCTTATTATTTTCCTCTAAAATCTCTTTCATTTCTCCCCTAATTTGAGATATAAAATTTCCCATCATGTCTTGCAAATCCTTCACCATTATTGACTGTGCCTGAGAAGAGGGTGAAGCTATTGATTTAGGTTGTTGCGCTGATGATAACACCGAAGAAGAAACCACCTTAGGAGCTGTAGGAATTACTGGACGCTTTGGAGCCATCTTAGAAAAATCTTTACTCCTTCTTAAAAGTTACAAAAAATAAGCAAAAGAAAAAGAGAGATTAACTCCAAAAAATCAAAAAATCCTTCAAAAGGAGATCATTATAATAAAAAGAAAAAAGTTAAAAAAAAAGAAAAGGGAAAGAGAATGAGAAAAAAATGGTTAAATAAAAAAATCCATTCCATTTTTTTAAAAGTGCAAAAAACAAAACAAAAAATTAAACAAAAATAATAATCCTTCTAAAATCCAAACCCAACATCAAAAAATCATTATAAATAATCAAGTCCACATTCCGTTCCAGTCATTAAAAAAAAAAGAGGAAAAAGAGAAAGGGAAAAAAAAACACCAAAAAGCCTGCCGATCGCCATTTTACTTTCCCTTTCAACAAAGAAAAAAATAAAAATAAAAAGAGGGAATATAAAGATAAATCTTTAAACTTAAAATCCAAATAAAATCAAAGAAAGCAAAAACAAAATCCTCTACTCAGCTCTGTCCGCTTCTAAGAAAAACTCACCGGTAACTTTAATTGCGGAGGTGGTTGCAGCGGCTTGTTTTGTCCCTGGAGACAAAAGCAGCTGGGAAGCGGAGACAGTCTGAACTCCGTGGGAGCACTCTTTTCACCCCCAAAAAAAAGCCTTGGGGGTGCATAAGAGGCTCTACCACTATTCAGACAATCCTCTTCCCCCTCCCTTTGCCCGGGAGGGGGATTTTGAACCACTGAACAGCTGATGTCCGCTGTTCATAGCGATTCAAACACTTACTCCGGCTACTTTGTAGCCGTAGCCGCCATCGCGCGCGCAGATCCACCGGAAGCCTGGTATCATGATTTTATAAGCAGAGAAGGGCCAATGATTTTGTGTATAGCCTGGCTGGATTTGACAATGTGTGCTATATTAATGGAGAACTTTGCTGGGTGTCCTCAACTTTTGCAGACGAACATGGAAGACAAACTGCGGTCTGGATGAAACTGATCTCAGATCTAAGTTTATGATATTTTGGAATGAGCAAGCTAGGTGACAACACGCTCTGCACTCAAATGATTGAAAATCAGAGAGAGGGAGAGGGAGGAGAAAGAAGGAAGGAAGGAAGGAAGGAAGGAAGGAAGGAAGGAAGGAAGGAAGGAAGGAAGGAAGAAGGCAGGGGGGAGGGAGGGAGAGAGAGGGAAGGCAGGAGGGAGGGAGGAAGGAAAGGAAGGAAGGAAAGGAAGGAAGGAAGGAAGGAAGGAAGGAAGAAATTTGCATTGAATATACATGAATATTCCTATCCAAGTTGAAAATGCTATTTGCTCTAAGGCAAAAGTCATGGGGGAGGGAGGAGAACTCCTACCACTTTGCCATATTAAAAAAAAAAATCCATTACGGAAATCACATTTTTTTTTTTTAGAAAACTCTTCAGCTATATCATCAGGTGACAGGGAGCATGATGTATACCAGTTATTTAATCTCTATGTTTTCATATATTCTTAAAGAATTAACATAAACCCCTGCCAGATAGAGGAGCATTTTAGGGGCATTTTTTTCCCCCAATAAGCAATCCAATTTGCAAATGTAATGTGATATGTACACTGATTTTTAGATGCCTATTGTGAGATCTTGAAGACATTAAATGGAGTTGCAAACTCTTCTCCTGATTGCAAAGGTACTATTTAGAGGGTCCACAGAATGATAAAAAGCCTGATCAAGGAATGCAGTTTTTCCACCTGACGAGATGTGACATCCCAGTGATTCTTTTCAGGAGGAATAATTGCAAATTAGAGTGCAGATCTTCAAGACCTATTGTGGGATGTATCAACTGAACTTCTGGAAACCCATTTCTTTCCCAACAGAGTCAGTCAATCAACCAGAATAGAGCTGGAAGGGACCTTGGTGGCCTTCTAGTCCAACCCTGTAACCATTTCAGACAAGTGACTGTCTAGTCTCTTCTTAAAAACTTCCAGTGATGAAGCACCCACAACTTCTGAAGGCAAGCTTAATTGTTCTCATTGCCAGAAAATTTCTTCTTAATACCAGGTTGCTTCTTTCCTTGATTAGTTTCCATCCATTGTTTCTTGTCCTGCCCTCTGGTGCTTTGGAAAATAGGTTGATCCCTCTTCTTTGTGGCAGCCCCTCAAATACTGGATCATGTCTCCCCTATTTCTTCTTTTCTTTAGACTAGCCATACCCAATTCCTGCAAGCGTTCTTCATATGTTTTAGTCTCCAAGCCTTTAATCATCTTTGTTGTTCTTCTCTGCATTTTTTCCGAAGTTTCAACATCTTTTTTTACAATGTGGTGACCAAGACTGAGTGTTTTGTTGCTATGTGCTATATAGCAAAACAGGGTACTGTAACCATTTCAGACAAGTGACTGTCTAGTCTCTTCATAAAAACTCAGATTTGATTGATTGGTTATGAATCATATTTAGAATTTAATGTCAGTATTTTGACTTGGCCTTCTGTGTAGGTCCTGACATGACATTGAAAAGCTAAATTTAGCTTCAGCCAGAAAATGGTTGTAATGCTCTGCCTGGGAACATGGAGGAGGAGGAGGAGGAGGAGGAGGAGGAGGAGGAGGAGGAGGAGGAGGAGGAGGAGGAGGAGGAGGAGGAGGAGGAGGAGGAGGAGGAGGAGGAGATTTCTCCTGCAGCATGAATCAGAACCTGACATGGGATAAATATCTGAATGTCAGAAGATGGCAACTTAATCTATGTTTCCCCACATACATACTGTGATATCTGCTTCAGCACAATGCAGAGAAAGGCAGAGTTATGGCTTGAAGAACTGAAGGCATCAATATAACAAGCCAGGATGACATGAAAATGACAACAGAGGTGCTGGGATGTCATTGCACATATGGTATAATTTGTCATGTTTGGCACAAGTCCATAAAGCACATTTACCTGTCCTGTGAGAAGGACAGGAGGTTAGAATGTGAGTGATGTTGAGCCCTTTAAGGTAGACTGGTTCAAGAAACAGATACTGCAGGGATTGCAGGAATTTTATTTAACTGTTGAAGAACAGCAATACAGTCTTGAAAACTGGTCCATGTTTTTCTCTGTCCTGTCTTATACCAAATGAAGTCAACGTGGAGTTATCTTGAGTTTCTTTCTGATACTTCCTTCAATCTCTGGTCTATATAATCTCTTCTTCAAGTTTCTCTGTAATGACTTGTACCTTCTTCTCTTAACAACTCTTTCATGCTTTCCCCAAGGTAATCTTTAAATTGCTTTACAGTCACTGGGGGACAACAGGTAGATGTGATGGTCAAGAAGGCGGGAAGAGTATCTCTGATTAACAGGATAGGTACAGTCAGGTGCATTATACTGGCAAGCCCAGATTTCATGGGAATGCTTAGAGCTGTTAGGGCAGAAGGGATAGGTCAGCCTTGCCAGGTAGATCAGATAAGACTTACACCTAGAAGTACAAGCTCTAACTTTATTGTAACATTACATTAGCAGAATTTTTCAAGTCTGAATGTGAAAAAGTGGGGGGGGAACTAGAATGTGCTTTGTTTGGTTTTGCATTAGCATCATATATGAACCTAAGAAATAATAGATTGATTTATGGCATTGTTCTATGCGTCTGCTATTACCCATATATCATTTTCAAAAGATACAAACTGCAATAACAGAGAACAATTGTAACTCAGGGTTGAATTGTGGGGTCCTTGATGCTCTCTGAGCTTGGTAGTTTTCTTGAAGAGGTTTCATTGCCCAACTAGATAACATCATCAGTGCACTATGACAGTACTAAACTGGGTCATGAAACTCTGCAAGAAAACAACTAAGCTCAGAGAGCACCAAGGACTCCCCAGATACAAACTACAGAATCATAGAATAGAATAGAATAATAGAATTGGAAGGGACCTAGGAAGTCTTCTAGTCCAGCCCCCTGCTTGAGCAGGAGACTCTATATTATTTCAGACAAATGGTTGTCCAGTCTCTTTTTGAAAGCATCCAGTGATGGAGCACTCACAACTTCTGGAGGCAAGCTATTCCATTGGTTGAATGCTTTCACCGCTAGGAAATTTCTTCTTAGTTCTACGTTACTTCTCTCCTTGGTTAGTTTCCATCTATTGTTTCTTGTCATGCCTTTTGGAGCTTTGGAAAATAGTTCGACTCCCTTGTCTTTGTAGGAACCCCTCAAATATTGGAATACTGCTATCATGTCTCCCTTTGTGCTTATTTTCTCTAAACTAGACATACCCAGTTCCTGCAAGCATTCTTCCTATGTTTTAGCCTCCAGGCCCCTA
The DNA here is from genome assembly GCF_016545835.1 of Crotalus tigris. Lineage (NCBI taxonomy): Eukaryota > Metazoa > Chordata > Lepidosauria > Squamata > Viperidae > Crotalus > Crotalus tigris. Next base: position 16,989 of record NW_024097096.1, on the reverse strand, counting down.
ATCATTCTTGTTGCTCTTTTCTGCACTCTTTCCAGGGTCTCTCCTAGGTGAATAGATACTCCTACATGAATAGATATCCAAAAGAGAAAAATGTACTTTTGCTACTACTGTCAGAGATTCCACCTATCTTTTTTGGTTCTGATATTCTGGAACATAGGCTGCTGCCATCTCATCCTGAAAGAGATATTAATATGAATATTGTTTGTCATTGCTATGGATGTGCCCATAAAAAAAGAATCAACAGCAAGTAGGCAAGACAATCAAATCCGGTTAATACAGCGTAGCAAAAACTGTCATGAACATTTGCCAACTGAAGCCTTGGAACATTCTTGCTTGATTTCCCAGTATGATGATTGATGATGTAGAGGTTAAAAACACAACACAATGCTAAATGATTTTTCACTGGTCTGTCCAAAAGCATTTAGGTAGCCCAGATGAATAGAGTAGGGGGGCTTTGCAAAGCTATGATAATATTCTAGGCATTGATTTGCTCTTGTGTTTTTATGTTTTCCCCCTCGGAGTGATTTCCTTTTTACTAAGCATTGCTTTCAACAGTGATTAATACATATGACATTGACATTGTACATAATCACCTAGCATGGCTTTGAAAGAATACCTGGCACAGAAGCATATAAGGCTTAAATAAACATTTCAGTGCAGAATGGTAGTAAATGATTTGGGAAACTGATTTCAGAAGATAAGGGATCAATTACAGCAATATGCAGCTTCATGGCACATATTCAGTCTGCTTTAATTGAATCAACATTCCGATTTGTTTGACAATTTGGATGAAATCCTCGTACAATCAAATCCTGCATGTACCAAAAGCATGTACCAAAAGTCAAACTTAGTTCCTGACTCACAGATTTTATTTGGTGTGCTAAATTGACTCAATTTGCTGAACAGAGTCCAAATTCAGATCAGATCTATGAAATGGTCTGAATCAAATCCAGGAATTGAACTAGATCAGTGTTTTGAATCAAACTGGAGCCACAAGACATACCTCTTGGATTGCAAGTCACATATTTATCTTGTTTGCAATTGATTTACAGTCCAGAATTATATAGATATACCTTGTTTATGGCCAGCTGATCACTATTAGTTGAGGAAAATCACCAAATTTGCATTTCCTTTAAGCTCCACAAACAGGAGTGAGAGAGAATAACCAAATAACAAAGCTGGGAGGGACCTTGAGGGTCAAGCAGAAAACCCTATACCATTTCAGACAAATGGCTATCCAATCTCTTTTTAAAAACCTCCAGTGTTTGTGGCAGCCCCTTAGATATTGGAATACTGCTATCATGTCACCCCTAGTCCTTCTTTTCATTAAAATAGACATGCCCAATACCTGCAACCATTCTTCGTATGTTTTAGCCTCCAGTCCCCTAATCATCTCTGTTGATCTTCTCTGTACTTTTTCTAAAGTCTCAACATCTTTTTTACATCATGGTGACCAAAACTGGATGCAGTATTCCAAGTGTGGCCTTACCAAGGCATTGTAAAGTAGTATTAATACTTCACATGATCTTGATTCTATCCCTTAATGTAGCCTAGCACTGTGTTGGCTTTTTTGGCAACTGCAGCACACTGCTGGCTCATCGTTAAGTGATTGTCCACTAGGACAAAAAAAAAAAAAAAAAAAAATTAGAAAGGCAACACAGAAGTGGTGTCTGCATTGAGACTGATATTCCTAGACACCCTAGACAAAACGGAACTTTGAATTAAAGGCAAAAATAGACATCGAATAAATAAATGAGATCAAATCAAGTTTATGTTTTACTCTACAAACATCTGCAGCCTGTAAGATTTTGGGTTTTCTAAGTGAATCTTGCAGACAAGTTACTTAAACGTATCCTATCTCTTAGTATAAGGGATATACTTGTAAATGATGACACCATTTGCAAACAAATAATAATACTACTATTTAAAAAAAGCCACATGTATTGAGGAATGGGATAACTTATTTCTAATATTCTACTGCAAGATGGAGTGATGATCACCAGTTTGGATAGGTTTTAATTATGACAGAGAAAATTCATTAGCCATGCTACTTAAGTAAAAACTCCATCTTCGGAGAGAGCAGATCTTTAATTGCCTGGGGCATAACTTAAGCATTAGATATGCCTGTCTTCATTAGGTATGGAAGGGCATCCAAATTCTCGGAAAAGAGATTCTGACTTCAGGATGCCTCATCCTAACTGGGAGAGTCACTCTCAATGGTTTAAATGGTGACTTATGACTGATCCTCATACTTACAACTGTTGCAGAATCCCATGGTCACATGATCGAAATTTGAATGCTAGGCATGTATTTGCGATAGCTGTTGCATCTCAGTGTCATGTGATTACCATTTGCGACCTTCCTAGCTGGCTTCCAAAAAGTAAACTCAATGGGAGAAGCTGGACTCATTGAACAGCTGTATAATTCACTTAATTGCAGTGATTTGCTCAACAGCCATGGCAAAAAAATAAAACATTGTTAAATGAGGCAGGACTCACTTAACAACTGGCTTGCTTAGCAACAGAAATTCTGGTCTCAAGGATTATCTATGCTGTAATTGTTTCTCTCTTTTTTCATGCTTTCCTCAATTAGTGAAAAGTTCCTCATGCATGCTAAATTGTTGCTAGTCCTTTTGTTTTGTCATTGCTAGAACCAGAGGAAGGAGCACAACAACAACAACAACAACAACAACAATAATAATAATAATAATAACAATAATAAAAGTTGGAAGGGACCTTGGAGGTCATGTAGTCCAAACCCTGCTCAGCCAGGAAACCGTATACCATTTCAGACAAATGGCTGTCCGGTCTCTTCTTAAAAACTTCCAGTATTGGAGCATTCACCGCTTCTGGAGGCAGGTTGTTCCACTGATTAATGGAACTGTCAGAAAATTTCTCCTTAGTTCTAGGTTGTTTCACTCTTTGGTTAGTTTCCATCCATTGCTTCTTGTCCTGTCTTCAAGTGCTTTGGAGAATAGCTGGACTCCCTCTTTTTTGTGGCAGTCTCTGAGATATTGGAATATTGTCCCTCCTCGCCCTTCTCTTCATTAAACTAGACATACCCAATTCCAGCAACTGTTCCTTATATGTTTTAGCCTCCAGTCCCCTGATCATCTTTGTTGCTCTTCTCTGTACTCTTTCTAGAGTCTCAACATCTTTTTTACATCGTGGTGACCAAAACTGGATGCAGTATTCCAAGTGTGACCTTACCAAGGCATTTTAAAGTGGTATTAACACTTCACATGATCTTGATTCTATCCCTCTGTTAATGCAGCCTAGAACTGTTAATTCCTTCACTGTGTATAAGCCCATGTTAAAAAGTTGCTTTGTTTCTTAACTCTGCCTCTCCCAGATATCAGGATTCTAATAAAACAACAATATGGTCCATAGGAGGTAGATTACTCAGGCATAACTTCTGCAAAATATCTCTCACTCTACAATATAATATTCTTATGGTCTGTCCATCATATGATATAAAATGTGTGATCTACTGAATAACAACAAAATTTGCTTAAAGAGTTTGGGATTTTTTTAACTTTAAATAAAATGTGTCTTTATTCATTTTTTTTCTTCCCCGTAGAAAAGGAAAGCTGGGGAATCCATTAAATAATGGTAGGTAAGAATAGGCTAGGAGTTTGTTTTAAGGGAAACCACTATCAGAGGCCAGAGTAAGAGAGAACAATCTTCCGTAGCTGGGGAATTTTTCTACATCTGCTCTTCATTTTTCAGCTACCATTCAAACACTGAAATAATAATTCCTGTAGATATTAAGAAGTCTATGACAATTCACCATGGCCAGCTCACCATGGCCAACTTGCCATGGTGAACTCGCCATGGCCAAGTCATCATGGCCAACTCGCCATGGCCAACTCACCATGGCCAAGTCATCATGGCCATGTCATCATGGCCAACTCGCCATGGCCAATTCACCATGGCTAAGTCATCATGGCCAACTTGCCATGGCCAACTTACCATGGCCAACTCACTATGGGACAACTCACCATGGCCAACTTGCCACAGAACAACTGGCTACTGGAAAAAAGTTACACCAATAACAAAGAAATGGTAGAATAGAATCACTAAAGAAAGAATGCAAAAGGAGGGACAGAATGAAATGTGATCAACAAAAATTAAAATATTTTTTTATTTAAAGTAATTAAATGGAATTGTTGAATTGTTCCATAGTGAGTTGTCCCATGGCAAGTTGGCTGTGGTGAGTTGGCCACAACAAGTTGGCTGTGGCAAGTTGTCCCTTTCCCGATATTAATGATGAGTTAAATTTATATGAGGGTCAGTGATCCTCAATTTCAAGCATAGAAATTTGCAGAACATAGTTCTTCGTCCACTGAATTCCTGTCTGAAGATGTCTCCATGCCAACCTGAGATGTAAATAGAAATGTTGGATATCTAACCTAATTCTGAGTTTTATCAAAATGTTAAATGTTACTGAGGACACAATAAGGAATTCAGATGAATTCAACATTGCCTTCCATTTCATTTTCAGAGATCTCCACAAAACCCTTTAAAAACCCTCAGTGGAATGTTTGGTTTTATGATCTGCTTGATGATGTGGGGAATTTTGAGAAAATCCCTCCGGGCAATGCACCAGAAAACACGTGTTATTTGGGAATAAAGTCCATTACAATAATACATGGTTTTCCTGGAAGGAAGACATAGATTTGCTAATGGAATAAACAAGTAATGGTGTTTGAAGGAAGCTTTTGGTGCTCAAAACACTGGAAAAAAAATTGTTCAGGGATTGTTCAGCTGGGTGACCTCTTTAACACTGCTGAGGTCAATGAAAGCCCATCAGACCACTGTATAAATACTAGGGAGGGAATTTAAGGTCCTTGGGGCAAATGTATGAAGCAGAAAATGAGGTCTTAACAGCAGCTTTTAATGGTACTTGTCTAAGTAAATTCCCCCAGCGAGTGAAAATATTTCCCCATCTTTTTTACTAAGTCCCACTTACTTGCTTGTCCTAGTTTCTGCCCATCTCTCTTTCCAAATCTCCATTAATGTTTTGGAGATTCCTGCTACTCTTTCATTATCAGAGGAATCAGTAGGAGGAAATGGAAATATATTAATTAAACAAAAGTGGCATTTTAGGTTGCCTTTCTTTTTTATTTATTTATTTATTTATTTATTTATTTATTTATTTATTGCTGGAGGTAAAGAAAAACAATCTAAAGCTGAAGCGGCTAGATGCCTCTTTAATTATCTTTCAGTAATACAGCCTAAGGATTCAAAAATTCAATATAAGATGCTGTTACAATGAACAAAGTGGGTTATTATCGTTTTTCACACTTATGACTGTTGCAACATCTCCAGGGTCACATGATCAAAATTCAGACACTTGGCAAAATGTCTTCAAGGAAAAACAAACAGTTGCCTGTTGAAAAAGCAGTTTTGGGACAACCAAGACTTGGATGACTGAGAATCTCCATAGACATTTAACATGGAAATGTTCTGCTCTTTTCCCCTTCTTCCAATCCAGTCTACAGTCCTGATACAATAACAGTAACAGTAAGAGTAACAGTAAGAGTAACAGTAACAGTAACGATAAAGTTGGAAGGGACCTTGGAGGTCATCTAGTCCAACTCCCCTGCTCAGGCAGGAAACCCTATACTAGTGATGGTGAACTTTTTAGAGACTGAGTGGCCAAAAACTGGCCCCGCCCCTGCTCCACCCCCTGCCCCGCCCCACTCCACCGCCCATTTCCTGCCCTGCCTGCCCGCAGGGCCACTAACCACCTCCAGGGCCCGCCACAGATCACCCAGGCAGCCCAGCAACGCTATGGTGGTCACGCCCTCTGCCCGTGCCCTTCAGCATCAACTGTGCATGATGGGGTGTGAGGGCAGAGTCTCGTCTACACTGCCTGGCTGCCATGTCCTTGGCTGCCCTGCTCCATGTGGGCCACGCTCAGGGCGACTCTCCTTCAGGGGGGCTGCTGGAGAAGAGGGGGTCGTGGGGGGAGGCGAGGCTGGGGCAAGGGCACATGTGCTCACAGAGAGGGTTCCAAATGCTGCCTCTGGCACCCATGCCATAGGTTCGCCACCACTGCTCTATACCATTTCAGACTGCTATCCAGTCTCTTTTTAAAAACTTCCAGTGTTGATGCATTCACAGCTTCTGGAGGCAGGTTGTTCCACTGATTAAATGTTCTAACTATCAAGAAATGTCTCCTTACTTCTAGGTTGCTTCTCTTTTGGTTAGTTTCTATCCATTGCTTCTTGTCCTGCCTTTAGGTGCTTTGGAGAATAGCTTGACTCCCTCTTCTTTGTGGCAGCCCCTGAGATATTGGAATACTGCTATCATGTCCCCCCTCGTCCTTCTCTTCGTTAAACTAGACATACCCAATTCCAGCAATCATTCCTCATATGTTTTAGCCTCGAGTCCCCTAATCATCTTTGTTGTTCTTCTCTGTACTCTTTCTAGAGTCTCAACATCTTTTTTACATCATGGTGATCAAAACTGTATACAGCATTCCAAGACATTATAAAGTGGTATTAACACTTCACATAATCTTGATTCTATCCCTCTGTTAATGCAGCCTAGCATTGTGTTGGCTTTTTTGGCAGCTGCATGGCTGCTGGCTCTCATTGAAGTGATTTTGGTTGTCCCAAAGCTGCTTTTTCAACAGACAACTGGACTTTGTTTTTCCTTGAAGACATTTTGCTTCTCACCCAAGAAGCTTCTTCAGTTCTGACTGAATGGTGGAGAATGGAAGGATTTATATATGCTATCATCTGGTTGTTAGCATTCTGGTATTACAACACAGTCCTTTCAGCAGTTCCAAGATGTTTCTACACCCATTTGCACTACTCAGGGCACAGATAAATCTTCAAGTGGCCTCAATGACTCTCAGAAAGAGAGCTAATGACCAGATGACTATATGCACTATAAATCCTTCCATCCTCCACCATTCAGTTAGAACTCAGGAAGCTTCTTGAATGAGAAGTGAAATGTCTTCAAGGAAAAACAAAGTCCAGTTGTCTTTTGAAAAAGCAGCTTTGAGATTTCCCTTGTTGTTGCCCAGAAAAGTACAGGTTCATGAAGTCTGTAGGTGCTTGCTGTTGTTTTCAGAATGGCAAAAATGCAACGTACAAAATGTCACAACACATATAGAAAAGCGGCAGAGCTCACATCACAAAGCTGTGGCACTGCTTTCATTATTCTGACATGCTCCTTGCCCTCCTTTATGGATACCACTGTGCTGAGTTCAGTTGGAAGGAGATTTGAGTTTTCTTTGACTGCTTCCTACTGTTGTGATTAACTTTTTCTTACCAGAGAAAGGAGATTTATGGCTGCTCAGATTTTGCTGAACAAAATTCCCAGTAGTCTTTTCCAGCATGGCCAATGAGGAGGTGTGTTGGGGGTTGTCATTCATTAATAATTGGTGCCTGTTTCTACCCAGACTGAGTGGCAGCAATTTCTCACCCAGTAAATTTCCATAGCTTTATGTGGAAATGCTTGAGACTGGACATGGAAAGTTTTGCATAAAAAACAGATACTTTACTGCTATAATTTTTCATGTTGTACAAAAAGGGATTTTCCCTTTCTCCATTCCCCTTTCCTTCCCTTTCCTTGCCACTGCTCTGGATTCCAAAGGAGAAGGAAGAGGTTTAATCCCCTTTCCATCTCCACTTTCTTCCCCATTTTAAATCTCTGCATGTTAGAGGAAAGGATTCACTGAAAGTTGTGGCTTTATATTTGTTGTTTATTAAAAGGAGTTGTGGTTCATGGATAGACAGGTATGTACAGTGGTAGAATAGCCTCTCCAAAGCTATCATTCCCCAGTTTGGTCCTGTACAAACTTCTTAGCCTAACCCGCCCAACCTGAAGTTTGAAATATCTGGAAGGTACCAATTGGTAGACTAATTAACTCTGAATAAAAGCCATGATAAAGATGCTTTTTTAATATATATATATATATATATGTGTGTATATATATATATATATATATATATATTATTAGATTTTATATGAGTAGGGAAAAGGTAGAGTCAGTACGGGTACAGGAAAATCAGGATAAAAGGGACAGAGTGTGGATAACTACAGTAAATACGTAATTCAGTGAACAAACTGTCGTCCGGGTCTTCATATTAAGTATTATTGTTTATATAATACTAGACACATATAAGAATACATCGGTATAGTTACAACTGACATTTGGTAAAACACTAATATTCCTTTAAATAATTAACATAGTTGATAGCATAACAACTATTTCCAATCATCAACCTTAATACTTAATGTAATAAAACTCTAAAATCTCTTCTTATTCTAACGGGTTTCAACCCACTGATAAAATTTTCCCCAGGTTTTATAAAAGATTGAATCTTCTTTCTCCTTCATCTCTAACGTTAATCTGTCCATTTCTGCACAATCTAGGATTTTCAAAATTATAATCTGGTCTGATGGTAGGTTTTCATTTTTCCAAAATTGGGCAAATACTATTCTTGCAGCTGTTAATACATGTAATATTAAATAATCATTTAAAGATGTTTTTAATAGTATTTGCAGAGAGAAATAAATGAATTTCACTCAACTGCTGATTTCTTTTTTAACTACACCCAAAGGGGCTTTTTCAAAAGGTAACTGGACTTTGTTTTTCCTTGAAGACATTTTGCCTCTCATCCAAGAAGTTTCTTCAGTTCTGACTGAAAAGTGGAGGATGGAAGGATTTATAGGTAGTCATCTGGTCATTAGCACTGTGGTCATTACAACACAGTTGTCATGGTTCCGACAGATGAAACTCTTCAAAGAACTTCGAGGCATTGTTTACCTTAAATAATCTTTATTCAAGTAGCATAGCATCAGGATGTACATAGGCAAAGCCAAAATCTGAATTCCCCTCCCCTGAGCACATAGTATTAAAGCACAATTCCTTCCTCTAGTTAACAGTCATAAATCACATTCTCCAATTAGTTTGAAATGCTGGCTTTCCCTCCAGTTCTTCAACTCCGCCATGTCTTATCATCTCTTATTTCAAAAAACCTTGGTTTTCACCCTAGTTACAGTATTGTTATGTCTAACTAAACTCCCATGCACATTCCTCCTCCTCCCCCCCCCAGTATCATCTAATTCTAAGAGTAAAACATAAGAAGGAAAATGGCTGCATCTCCATATGTTGTCAAAGCAAGAACATCCGATGTTAGCAGCGTTGACAACAGTCCTTTCAGCAGTTTTAAGAAGGTTCCATAGTGATTTACACTATTCAGATGAACCTGGGGGCATAGATAAACTTCTAAGTGGCCTCAAGGAGTCTCAGAAATAGTACTAATGACTAGATGACTACAAGGAAAAACAAAGTCCAGTTGCCTTTTGGAAAACCACCTTTGAGACACCCATGACCTGGATGAGTGAGAATCTCCATAGACAATTTTAGCTACACATTCTCCAGATCTACTGCTCAGCTAAGCAAGGTTCAAGTCAGAAGAGCACAAACTGAAACCATTCACTTTCTATGAGTGTATTAATTTGAGAGCAATGATTTACCAGAAAATATTTTGGCACTTTCTTCCAGTAGACCAGTGGTAGTCAACCTGGTCCCTACTGCCCACTAGTGGGTGTTCCAGCTTTCATGGAGGGCGGTAGAGGTTTTGTCCGATACTGAAGCACTTTCCTTTTTTTAAAATTTAATTGACTTTTTAAAAACTTTTCATAGCATTATTTAAAAACATTTTCATTATGTTTTCATAAAATTCCCCGTGACAATTTAAATTTCTGAAAATATACTATTTGTATCGCCCGCGCTTAAGTTTAGTTCATGTTACATAAGTGAAACTAAATGGCTCTGTAGTGCGACCGCAAACAAAAAAGCCTCGTCTCAGAATAGCTCACACCTCTCCCACCACGCCACCCAGCTGTGACAGACAAGCAGAGCTGGTAACCGGCGCCCCCCTCAAACCCAATCCACAATGCGCGAGAGGCATGCGCAGACGACAATACATGGTGAGGCTCTTTTGTTTGCGGTCGCACTGGTCAATACACAGTTAGAATTGTGAGAGTGAGCACGTGCCTACAGCTTCAAACAAAATATTGTGAGTCCAGATCTCAAAAAAAGAAATACGCTCATGGCTATTTGCCAGAGTATCTGAAGATGGGTTTCATAGAATCTGTTGTAAATAAACAACATCCAATGTGTTTATTGTGTCATAAAACATTATCCAATGAGGCATTGAAGCCAAGTCCATTGCACGAACATCTTTCTACAAAGTATCCAAATGATAAGGACAAGCCCATTGAATATTTTCAGGAAATATATAAAAAATTTCAAAATCGTTCAACAATCGTTGCATCATTTAAGAAACAACATGCAGTGAACGAAGATGGATTAATTGCTGCTTATTGCATTTCACAATTAATTGCAAAAAGTGGTAAAAGCTATTATATTGGAGAAACTGTAATAATACCCTCTATAAAAGAATTTATCTCAATAGTAATGCATCAGGATATACCTGAAATTTTAAAAATGTTGCCCCTAAGCGATAGTACAGTAAAACAACAAATTGAAGAAATGGCAGTTAATGTTGAAAAAAAACCTGATAAGTATTCTCCAAAACTCTTCATTTTCCACGCAATTGGACAAGTCTACCATTACAGATAATAATGCTTTATTGATGGCATATGTACGTTATTTTGATGAAAACAATACATTACGAGAAGAAATGCTATTCGCAATAAATCTCATTACAGATACAAGAGGATTATCTGTATTTAATACTGTGAAATCATACTTTACAAAAAATAATATTCCTTTGAATAATATTGTTGCATGCGCTACTGATGGAGCACCATCAATGGTAGGTCGCTATCGTAGATTTGTTGCTTATTTGAAGGAAGAAGTGTCAAATCTTTTATGTATTCACTGTGTGGTGCACAGACAACATCTTGTAGGAAAACATCTAAGTACAAGTCTCCATTCATCATTTACTATAATAATTTGAGCCATAAACAAGATCAGATCCAATGCAAAAAATGATAGAATGTTTTGACAGCTTTGCCAGGACAATAATGAAGATTTTATTATGTTACTTTTGCACACAGAAGTTTGGCGGCTGTCAAAGGGTACATCTTTGGCTCGTTTTGTAGCATTATATGATAGCGTCATACAATTTTTTGAAAGTAATAATAATAATACAATACAATTGTATTGTAATATTATTACAAATAATTGTAATAATACAATTTTTTGAAAGTAATAATCTTTGTCAACAGTTAAAAACAGTAAAGAATGATGCCTTTTATTTGGCAGATATTTTCAAAAGATTTCATGATGTCAATTTGCAGCTTCAAGGAGCTAATAAAACTCTTATAGGTTGCCAAAGTATTGTGTCATTATTTATTGACAAACTTGAACTACTTTGTTATAATCTATTGAAGAGAGAATTTCATCAGTTTCCTGAATTATCATCTATAAAAGATGATGTAACTCCAGAGGATATTGACAGATTTAGTAGCCACCTCAACAAACTTAAATTGGACATGGAAAAACAATTTGAAGATATTTTGAAATTGAAGGTATATGACTGGATGAAAAATCCTTTTACCGCAAATATTGAAGAGGCTGATACAACTTGCCAAGGAGAACTGTTAGAAATTAGATATGATGAAGAAAGTAAACATAAATTCGATAGTGGTGGATATGGAAACCTATGGCAAAGTAAAAAAATGCCTGAAATATCCAAATATGTGGAAAATGATATTCAGTTTATTGATACCTTTTCCTACCTCATATCTTGTGGAATCAGGCTTTAGTGCTGTTAATCATGTTATGACCAAAGAAAGAAACCGCCTGAATATTTCCGAAAGAGGAGACCTTCGTTTGTTTCTTACAAAAATTGAGCCAGATATCCAATATTTAGTTTTGCAGCATCAGCCTCAGGGATCTCATTAATAATTTAATTAATTAAATGAAATTTCATCAGACTTCCTGCTTCTATGTATGCAAAGTATAAATAAAAAGGTAGATTTAACTACAGTAAGTTGTTTTATAAAGATTTGTTCTGCCAAACTTAGCGAAAGTCCAATATAAATATTTGGTAAGTAATTATTATTATATGCTTGAATTTACTGTAACTCTGCTTTATAAATTTTATAAAGTAAAGTTACTTCCCTACTTTATAAATCACCATTACTATGAAACCGGTGGACGGTTAGAAAATTTTACTACTAACAGAGATACAAAAGTGGGCGGTAGGTATAAAAAGGTTGACTACCCCTGCAGTAGACAATAATTCATAACGGAGGCATAACTTTGGCATAGCTAAAGTTCATTGGAATCAGCCCGATTTTCCTTCTCCTTCTTCCACCCTTCCTTCTCCACCACACACACACAAAAAATGATAATAGATATTGTTGGCAGCTAACAGAGATTCTCAGTCCAGTCAACAGGAGGATCGAGAACCATGCACCAAGCAATTTCTAATATTCAAGCAGAACATATGCTTAGATGTAAATCAGGCCTCTCCTGGGATTGCCCTGGTGGAACATCAAAAAAATGAAACAAACCATAAGAGGACAAAAATCACAGCTGGCAAAATAATATATTCCTTTGAAAAATCTTGATGAAATTACAAAGAACCGTTTCACTGTGAAAAGTGGAGGTTCAATTCTTTTGCAGATTCAATCATATTTCTTAAGGAAAACAAATAAAGGTGTTCCTCGACTCAGAACAGTCCAGTTAGTAACCATTTGATGTTACAATGGCATTGGAAAAAGTGCCATTTTTCACACTTACAATCTTTGAAGCATCCCCATGATCATGCGATCAAAATTCAGACTGACAGCTGATCCATATTTATGACGGTTGCAGTGTCCTAGGATCATGCAATCATCTTTTGCAACCTTCTGACAAGCAAAGTCAATGGGGATGCCAGATTCATTTAACAACCCTGTTACTAATTTAATAGCTGCAGTGATTCACTTAATAACCGTGGCATGAAAGGTCATAAAATGGTGCAAAACCCATTTAACAACTGTCTCACTTAGCAACAGAAATTTTGAGTTTGAGGATTACCTATAAACAAGAGTCAAAGCTTTGTGTTGTACTCCATTTGTTCAGTAGCTACACAAATGTCTGTGTGATACTTGACTGGATCTTTATAGTAGTTCATTTTTAAAGTATCAGATATTTCATTTCATTGTTCTCCCCATATATTCATCTTCCCCTCCAACTATGTACATAAACAACACTGCGTTCATATGACTATATTCAGCAACTATGTTAAAGTAGACCTTGATCCAAAAAGAGTTTAATCTTGAAGGGCCCAAAGGCTCTTCCAATATTTCTTTATTTTAAGAACATTATTTATTAAACAGTGTATATAGAAACACCTTCCTATATTTTTATACACTCATTTTTACTCTTTAAAGACTCTTTAATTGATCAAACTGATCAAAGAGAGAAGCAACCTGGAATTAAGGAGAAACTTCCTAACAGTGAGGACAATTAACCAGTGGAACAGATTGCCTTCAGAAATCATGGGCGCTCCATCACTGGAGGTTTTTAAGAAGAGACTAGACAGTCACTTGTCTGAGATGGCAAAGGTTCTCATGCTTGAACAGGGGGCTGGACTAGAAGACCTCCAAGGTCCCTTCCAGATTCTATTCTATTCTATTCTATTCTATTCTATTCTATTCTTGAAGGGCGTAATTGGAGATGTATCTGTTTAGCTGCAGCAGAACAAAATATCTCCAATTTTTGTTTGGCAATACATTTGTGTGAATTGCTAAAATGGATTCTTCTTTTACAAGAACTCACAGCACTGACTAGATAGCATTCATCATTGTTATCTAAATGATTAGCAAAATCAAATTTAGAAAACTGCATCCCCTGCATGAATAAAATAGTGTTGTAAACAAGCAGTTGCATATTAGGAGTAAGTTAAAGAGTCTGTCGAGAATTGTTATGTTTTTCAAAGGCTACTCTCCTACTGAAGCTTTAAGAGAAACTGTCATTAGCTTTTCTCCAACAATTGTTTTGTTAGGAAATAGATAATTAGTCAGATTTTATAGAGAGTTGTTAATTTGCATACAGTTTATGATTTATAGTTTTTCCTTGTAGTAGAATTTGTTAAATACATCTGTGCTATTGTCAGTTTGCATAAGAGAAATATCAACCTAGCTAAGGCTTCACATTAAAGCCAGACTAATGCAGGGCTGGGTCCAGTAATGAAAGCCAGTAGTTTGATGATTTTTGTTTATTTGTTTCCATTTATATAGTATAAAGGGCAGAATAATAAATAAGAAACTGTAAAGAAAAATATTTTTATAAAAATGCACATGAACAGCATTCCACTTCATTAGTAGGTGTATCAAGTATCAACAAAGTAACATTTTTCCTTTCCTTTCCTTTCCTTTCCTTTCCTTTCCTTTCCTTTCCTTTCCTTTCCTTTCCTTCCCTTCCCTTTGCTTCACTTTCCTTTGCTCTCTTCTCCTCTCCTTTCCTCCCTTCCCTCCCACTTCCCCTTCTGATCTCTTCTCCCCTCTCCTTCACTTCCTATTTAATGTCCTTTTCTCCCCTCCCTCCCCTCCCCTCCCTCCCCTCCCCTCTCCTCTGCTTTTCCCCTTCCTCATGCCTATGCTGCCCTTGAGTGCCTTGCAAGCATAACAAGTAAGGAAGTTCAGAGTGAGAATCATCCATGGTAGCATATTGAAAAGCAGGGCCTCACTGCTAGACCAGCCCATTGGTCCCATGGACAATTCCCTCTTCTGTGTATTGGAGAAGACAAGGAATGGGACATCTACAACTATCTTAGTAAGGTTCCAGATGTTGCCTCCATGTAGCTCAGTCTTACCAGCAGATAAGTGCTGTCTGGCCAAAGGAACAAGTTTTTAAATAGGTTTATTGTTGTTTTTTCCTTCATATCTTTGACTTGTTATGCCATAAATTTGCTTAATACTTTGAAAAAAGCACTTTGATCATCAACATGCTTTTTATTTGTGGATCATATATTGTGGTTGTTGTTATTATTTTTTATTAAATGTGTATGTCATTGCATCATTCCAACTCAGAGCAGCTTAAAACAAGAGTAAACAGAGAAAAATATTCACCATTATAATAAAATATCCACAGTAAAAAAGACATAAAGAAAACATATAAACAAGTAAATTACTGCCCATAACCCTAACAACCCCAAAACACCTCACATAAACAAAACTAACCACAATAATAATAGTAAAAAAAAGTAATAATGTTGGTGATCAATCACATTCCAAGGCTCCCTGGAAGAGTTCAACCTTCATTAACTACTGGATGGCTGTCACCAAAGAGGCCAGTTGAACTGTAGAGATTACAGAGAAACAATAAATCAAGCTGCTTTGATTCATGAACATAAAATGAATCCATTGGACCTTTTACCAAACATTACACAGGACATAAAGTAATTCTAGTTATTCCTTAGATCTGTATCTTCCCAGTTCTGACATCAGCAATATTTTCCTTGGGGTAAATATCGTGTTAAAATTGGTTTTAAAAAGCTAGAGTTTCCTTTGAATCAGTTTCAACTCCTGGTCACTTCAGGCACACATCCATGTGGTTTTTTTGGCATCAGTAAGAAAGTAATTTGAAAGTCTTCTTTTAAGATTGTTTTTTGGTCTGTCCAGAGTAGCCTAATTATCTGGGATGCACTGGTATTCTCTTATTCAAGTGCTAACCAGTAGGGCTGAGAATGCTTTTAAAATTATTTGGAAGAATAACAGAATAACAGAGTTGGAAGGAACCTGGGAGGTCTTCTAGTCTAACCCCCTGCTCAAGCAGGAAATCCTATACCATTTCAGACAAATGGCTGTCCAATCTCTTCTTAAAAACTTCCAGTGTTGGAGCATTCACAGCTTCTGGAGGCAGGTTGTTCCACTTATTAATTGTTCTAACTGTCAGGAAGTTTCTCCTTAGTTCTAGGTTGCTTCTCTCCTTGGTTAGTTTCCACCCATTGCTTCTTGTCCTGTCTTCAGGTGCTTTGGAGAATAGTTTGACTCCCTCTTCTTTGTGGCAGCCCCTGAGATATTGGAACACTGCTATCATATCACCCCTTCTCCTACTCTTCATTAGAGTAGACATTCCTTATTCCAGCAACTGCTCCTTATATGTTTTAGCTTCCAGTCCCGATCATCTTTGTTGCTAATCATCTTTGTTGTTCACATAATCTTTCCATTTTCTCTGTCTTCTCTTCCCCTTCAATAATCAAAATTCTGTCTCCATTGAACACACTTATCACCCATTGAAGGCCTTTTTAGTCCCTCCCCCCTTTGTCTCTTCCCCCCCCCCTCTAAATATGCTTTGTTTTTCTGAAATCTTTGTAATCCCCATCCTGTGCCTGTTTTTACACTTACATTATTTCCTGGATTATGCAATTTTTGGTGAAGTGATAATGGATTGTCCATGTAAGGCTCCATTATCAAAATACTGATTTTTTCCCCCTTAATGTATAGAATAAATTAAGGATGTTCTATCTTTTGAGGAAGGGCTCATCAGCAGAAAGGACATTTCCTTAAGTGGGTAATTTTAATATCGAAGTCATCTGAAAGGTTACCAGCGGTCTGTAAGATGAAGGGAAGGGATTATAGCACTAATGAGGCAGATCAGTTCCAATGAGAAAATAATAATCATCTTGTAATTAGGGCATCTTCTTTCAGTCTAAACATTGGCCATAAATAACTAAATCCTTCTCCATTATTTGGTTAAAGAGTATGCAATTGATTATCTCATAATATAGTTTTAGTGCTGAAATTGCAAAATTAATTTCTTTGCTAATGTACTGCATTTTATTTAAACAGTGCAACTTTTTGAATAAAATATATACCCATGAGCTGATTTGTGCAACCACTTTCTATAGATCATAAATCCCACTGAATCTGCCCGCGCAGATATGTGTCTGTTGGTGCAGAAAGCAGAGTCAAATTAAGTCTGTCCAGTTCCCATATCAACCCAGTAATCTGGACAGGTCTTTGATTTACTTGGATGAAATAGGAATGAAACATATAA
>NW_024097095.1:0-4834 GCF_016545835.1 Crotalus tigris | reverse complement strand
GCTGAGAAACCAGGGCCAGCAGCTGCAGAACTACTGGAAGAAAAGATGTTTACCCGTCGCAGATACACAGTGATGGAAAACAAAGAAATAATGATCTGTTACTAAAGATCAAGTCCAATAAGAAGAGGATATCTAAAACGAATGCACCAATTCTGGAAGGAACAACATCCAGAATCAGAAATAACAGAACAGAGACTAGTAGATCAACACCGATTTATAATACGAAATAAACTATTCACAGAAACATAATTGGACAAATTGCAAAGGTTTACTCAGGGCAAAGAAATCAGAAAAAAATTCAGAATGTAGAGGAAAACCAGGGGGAGTTGGCAGTGAAGGACTCCAGCAGAGATATACAACTGTTCTCATTTGGAAACCAGGCACCTCATTCTCAGGAAGAACAAAACCCTATAACTAAAGAAATAAAAGAATTGAAACAAAGAATAATTGAGCATCTAGAACAGCACAAAAACAACAGAATAAAGCTGCCTACATTGAAGCTTGTTCCAAAGAAACAGCTAGCACAAGCATTAAAAGATGCAAATACTGCAATATCAAGTATAATCGCCAATTCACTGCAAGAAACAAACCAACTAATGGACAGCACAGCTGCAGTTATAACTGAATACCTGGGATGCAAAATCAGCAAAGAAGAAAAACAAACAAACAGTGCACCAGAAAAATGGAAGGGTAGACTAGAAAATAAAATCAGCAAGTTAAGGTCACATGCAAGCAAGCTAGAACAGATGGTATAAAGGAAAAGAAGCATGAAGAACAAGAACGAAGCACAGAACCCATAAAGAAATCAAATCAAGATACTACCACTTAGAAACAAGGAAGATCAAGGAAGCACTGGAAATAATAAAGCAACAAATAACAGCTATAGCCAGGAAAATCAGTAGATATGAAGCTCGAATTGCAAACTATAGGCAGAACCTCCAATTTCAATCCAATCAGAACCGTTTCTACCAATCCATCAATGGAGAAACTGCAAGGAATCAGTCAGTACCTGACAAGGAAGAAACAGTGCAATTCTGGAAGCAGATATGGGATAACCAAAAGAAATACAACAGACAAGGCATAGTCAGCCATTGGGGTTTATTAAAAGAACGGTAGAGTATTACAAATAAAACAGAAGTTGAAATGAAAGAACTAGTAATAACAACAAAAATGGTAGAAAAAAGAGCAAAGAAAATCAAAAATTGGTCAGCACCAGGTGAAGATGAAATGCATGGGTTTTGGTTGAAACATCTAACTGTTATACATCCACTCATTGCCAAGCGAGTCAACACAATACTACAAGCATGAAACGAGAAATGAATAAGAAATCAGAAATGAGACTATACCAACTGGGAAAACCTACCGAATAATGAAAAATCCAGCAAAAGGGGCAACACCAGGTAACTACAGGCCAATTACCTGCTTACCAACAACTTTCAAATTACTAACTGGTGTAGTAGCTGATGCAGTGCAACAGCATGTAGTTGAAAATAATCTCTTTCCACCTGAACAGAAAGGAAACTGCTCCAATAGCAGAGGAACAAAAGATCAACTCCTAATAGACAAAATGATCTTGGAAAACTGCAAGAGAAGGAAGACCAACCTGAATGTGGCATGGATTGACTACAAAAAGGCATGTGACTCTCTGCCACATGATTGGATAATCAAGTGCCTAGAAATAACAGGAGTCAGTAGAAACATCAGAAAATTTGTGCAAAGATCGATGGCACAATGGAAGACACAGTTGCAGATCAATGGTGAGAAGCTGGGAGAGAGTGTTAATAAAAAATAAGAGAGGGAAATTCAAGGAGATTCATTATCACCATTACTATTTGTTATTGCATTGTTTCCTCTGTCAACAATACTGAATAACTCAGGACATGGTTATCAAACATCCAAAACATCTGCTAGACTATCCCACCTCCTTTACATGGATGATCTGAAGCTGTATGGAAAAACATCATCTGAAATAGAATCACTGCTCAACACTGTCCGTATATATAGCCAAGATATTGTTATGGAATTTGGCTTGGACAAATGTGCCACACTTACTATCAAACAAGGAAAAGTAGTGAAAACTAAAGGAATCAAGATGCCCCACGAAAATAACATTAAGAGTCTGGATGAGGAATAATACTACAAATACTTGGGTATCCTTCAAGCTGACAACATCAAGCACACTGAAGTCAAGAAAAAGATTAGAGGTGAATACATCAAGAGAGTGAAGAAGATCTTAAAGTCCAAACTCAATGGAGGGAATACCATAAAGGCAATCAACATCTGGGCAATTCCAGTCATTAGTACACAGCTGGCAATAGTGGAAACTGGACTTCAGCAGAACTAAAGCAATGATAGCTCGTACCAGAAAAATAATGACAATGAATCACCCCTCCCCCACCCCTATTCCACGCAGTGATATGTAGACTTTATCCTAACCAAGGCAAATAGGTGGGCCTGGAATGCTATCAAGTACATCAGATGGTTGAAGAAGAAAAATGACTTTGGAAGATATCTGAAGAACAAATGATGAAGATGCACTGAAATTAGTATATCAGGAAAGCTTACTAACTACTGGAGAGACCAAACTGGCCTACAAGAAAGACCAAATGAAGAACAGAATAAAGGCATGGGAAGACAAAGCACTACATGGCCAATACATGAAAAATATAGCTGGGAAAGCAGATAATAATAAAACCTGGCAATGGCTCAGAGCAGGAAAATTGAAGAAAGAGACCGAGGGACTAATTCTGGCTGCACAAGACCAAGCCTTAAGGACAAATGCATACAACGTCAAAATTGAGAAGACCGCAACAGACAGTAAGTGCCGCCTATGCAAAGAAGCTGAAGAAACAGTGGACCACTTGGTAAGCTGTTGCAAGAAGATTGCACAAAATGATTACAAGCAGCGGCATGACAAAGTAGCAACAATGGTGCATTGGAAGATCTGCAAAAAATATCATTTGCCTGTAAGCAAAAAATGGTGGGATCATAAAATAGAGAAAGTCATAGAAAATGATAAAATTAAACTGCTCTGGGACTTCAGAATTCAAACAGACAAGCCCCTGCAACATAACACCCCCCAGACTTAACAGAATAAGAAAGACAAAATTCTTGATAGTGGATCATGGGCAGTGCCTGGAGATAGCAGAATAGAAAGAGAAAGAACTGGAGAAGATAACAAATACAAAGACTACAATAGATAATGAAAAGACTGTGGCAAAAGCAAGCAAGGGTAGTACCAATAGTCATAGGCTCCTTGGGTGCAATCCCAAAACAACTGGAGCACCACTTGAACACCATTGGCATTGACAAATTCGCTATTAGTCAATTGCAAAAGGCGGCCTTATTAGAAACTGCTTCCATCCTGCGACGATATCTGTAATACCATCAAACATCCACATCTGCCTATCCCAGGTCTTGGGTAAGGACTCGATAGGTAGACCAAATGCCAAATCCAGTCTGAACATCTGGCTGACTGTGCGATGATCAATAATAATAATAATAATAATAATAATTATAATAATAATAATAATAAATAATAATTAGTAATAATAATAACCCCCAGTGAGGCACTACCTTGACGTGGTTGTGGGGCCTTGTGTATCTCTGAGGAAGATTAGAGCTATGCCAAGGTTCAACCATACTGGACCAGGTCTCCATCAGAGAGCCAGCAAAGAGTGTCTCTCCCCCATAAAATATGGTGAGGAACGTAATTTCAGAATGCATACCGGCTCGGAAATGTCCGCCCGGGTTAACAAGTCCGCGCTAAAAGCGATATTTGGAGTTCCCTGGATATCTGGTGGAAATGGTTTACAGACTCGGACTGTGTGAGCGAAACCAGGGGGCCAGCAGCTGCAGAACTACTGGAAGAAAGGTGTTTAACCCGTTACCCCCGTCGCAGAACACAGTGATGGAAAACAAAGAATAATGAGCTGTTACTACAGATTCAAGTCCAACAAGCACGAGGATATCTAAAACGAATGCACCAGTTCTGGAAAGAACAACATCCAGAATCAGAAATAACAGAACAGAGACTAGCAGATCAACGCCGATTTATAACACGAAATAAAGTATTTACAGAAACAGAATTGGACGAACTGCAAAGTTTTACCCAGGGCAAAGAAATCAAAGCCTTACAAGAAGTAATTCAGAATGTAGAGGCAAACCAGGGGGAGTTGGCAGTGAAAGAATCCAGTAGAGATATACAACTGTTCTCATTTTGAAACCAGGCGCCTATTCCTCAGGAAGAACAAAACCTTCTAACTAAAGAAATAAAAGAATTGAAACAAAGAATAACTGAGCATCTAGAACAGCACAAAAACAACAGAATAAGGCTGCCTGCATTGAAGCTTGTTTCAAAGAAACAGCTAGCACAAGCAGTAAAAGATGCAAATACTGCAATAGCAAGTATAAGCACCAATTCACTGCAAGAAACAAACCAACTAATGTACAGCACAGCTGCAGTTATAACAGAATACCTGGGATGCAAAATCAACAAAGAAGAAAAACAAACAAACAGTGCACCAGAAAAATGGAAGGTTAGACGAGAAAATAAGATCAGCAAGTTAAGATCACATGCAAGCAAGCTAGAACAGATTAAAGAAAAGAAGCTGAAGAACAAGAAGACCAAAGAATACCTAATCAAGAAATACCACTTAGAAACAAGGAAGATCAAGGAAGCATTGGAAATAATAAAGCAACAAATAACAGCTATAGCCAGGAAAATCATAGATATGAAGCTCGAATTGCAAACTATAGGCAGAACCTCCAATTTCAATCCAATCAGAAACATTTCTACCAATCCATCAATGGAGAAACTGCAAGGAATCAGTCA
>NW_024097094.1:0-16851 GCF_016545835.1 Crotalus tigris | reverse complement strand
AAATTTCACTTAGGGTTATGGTTAGGTCACCATGAACTCGCAGAGCAAAATGGACATTGCCAATAAACTCAGAGTGCTTGGCTATGGTTAGGAGGGCAATGACCTTCCCAGCCTGCTTTATCTATTTTTCCTGGTAAAATACATGGGAAAATCCCATTTAGAAAAACTCCACTTAGAGTTAGGGTTAGGTCACCATGAACCCGTAGAGGAAAATGGATATTGCCAACAAACTAAGAGAGTTTGGGTATGGTTAGGAGGACACTTACCTTTCCAGCCTCACCTATCTATTCTTCCTGGTAAAATATATGGGAAAATCCCATTTACGAAAATTTCACTTAGCGTTAGGGTTAGGTCACCTTGAACTCACAGAGCAAAATGGACATTGCCAACAAACACAGATTGCTTGGGTATGGTTAGGAGGGCACTAACTTTTCCAACCCGACATATCTATGTTTCCATGTACAATACATGGGGAAATACCCTTCAGGAAAATTCCACTTAGAGTTAAGGTTAGGTCACCATGAACTTGTAGAACTATATGGACATTGCCAACAAATTCGGAGTGCTTGGGTATGGTAAGGAGGACACTGACATTAACAGTCTCGCTTTTCTATGTTTCCTGGTAAAATACATGGGAAAATCCCATTTAGGAAAATTCCACTTAGAGTTAGGGTTAGGTCACCATGAACTCTTAAGCAAAATGGACACTGCCAATAAACTAGGAGTGCTTGGGTATATATGAGGAGGGCATTGAATTTCCATCCTGCGCTATCTATATTTCCTGGTAAAGTACATGGGAAAATCCGATTTAGGAAAATTCCACAAAGGGTTAGGGTTAGGTCACCATGAACTGTTACAGCAAAATGGACACTGCCAACAAACTCAGATTGCTTGGGTATGGTAGGAGGGCACTGACCTCTCCAGCCTGCCTTTTCTATATTTCCTGGTAAAATACATGGGAAAATCCCATTTAGGAAAATTCAACTTAGGTTTAGCGTTAGGTCACCATGAACGTGTAGAGCAAAATATATATTGCCAACAAACTCAGAGTGCTTGGGGATGGTTAGGAGGGCACTGACCTTTCCATCCTGCCTTTTCTTTGTTTCCTTGTAAAATACATGAGAAAATTCATTTTAGGAAAATTCCCCTTAGGGTTAGGGTTAGGTCACCATGAACAGTCAAAGCAAAATGGACACTGCCAACAAACTCAGATTGCTTGGGTATGGTTAGGAGGGCACTCACCTCTCCAGCCTGGCTTTATTTCCGGGTAAAATACATGAGAAAATCCCATTTAGGAAAATTCCCCTTGGGGTTAGGGTTAGGTTACCATGAACCCGTAGAGCAAAATGGACATCGCCAACAAAGTCAGAGTGCTTGGCTATGGTTAGGAGGGCACTGAGCTTTCCAGACTGCCCTATCTATATTTCCTGGCAAAATACATGGGAAAATCCCATTTAGTATAATTCCGCTTAGGGTTAGGTCACCAGGAACCCGTAGAGCAAAATGGACATCTCCAAGTAACACAGAGTGCTTGGGTATGGTGAGGTGGGCGCTCACATTTCCAGTCTGCGTTTTCTATGTTTCCTGGTAAAATATACGGGAAAAACCCATTTAGGAAAATTCTACTTAGAGTTAGGGTTAGGTCAACATTAATCCGTAGAGGAAAATGGATATTGCCAACAATCCTCCAGTGCTTGGGTATAGTTGGGAGGGCACTGACCTTTCCAGCCTACCTTTTCTCTGTTTCCTTACAAAATACATGGGAAAATCACCTTTAGGAAAATTCTACTTAGGGTTACGGTTAGGTCACCATGAACTCACATAGTAAAATGGACATTGTCAACAAATTCGGAGTGCTTGGGTATGGTAAGGAAGACACTGACCTTTCCAGTCTCACCCATCTATGCTTCCTGGTAAAATACATGGGAAAATCCCATTTAGGAAAATTCCACTTAGAGTTAGGGGTAGGTCACCATCAACTCTTACAGCAAAATGTACACTGCCAACAAACTAGGAGTGCTGGGGTATATATGAGGAGGGCATTGACTTTTCCATCCTGCACCATCTATATTTCCTGGTAAAATACATGGGAAAATCCCATTTAGGAAAATTCCACTTAGGATTAGGGTTAGGTCAACATTAACCCGTAGAGGAAAATGGATATTGCCAACAATCCTAGAGTGCTTGGGTATAGTTAGGAGGGCACTAACCTTTCCAGCCTCACCTATCTATGTTTCCTGGTAAAATATATGAGAAAGTCCATTTTAGGAAAATTTCACTTAGGTTTAGGGTTAGGTCACCATGAACTCGTAGAGCAAAATGGACATTGCCAAGAAACTCGAATTGCTTGGGTATGATTAGGAGGGCACTGACATTTCCAGCCTGCTTTATCTATGTTTCCTGGTAAAATATATGGGGAAATCCCATTTAGGAAAATTCCACTTAGGTTTAGGGTTAGTTCACCATGAACTTGTAGAATCATATGGATATTGCCAACAATCTCAGAATGCTTGGGTATGGTTAGGAGGGAACTGACCTCTCCAACCCGCCATATCTATGTTTCATGGTACAATACATGGGAAAATAACGTTCAGGAAACTTGCACTTAGGGTTAGGGTTAGGTCACCATGAACCCGTAGAGCAAAATGGACATTGCCAACAAATTCGGAGTGCTTGGGTATGGTTAGGAGGGTACTGACCTTTCCAGACTGCCCTATCTATATTTCCTGATAAAAGAAATGGGAAAATCCCATTTAGGAAAATTCCACTTAGGGTTAGGGTTAGGTCACCATGAACTCGTAGAGCAAAATGGACATTGCCAAGAAACTCGGATTGCTTGGGTATGGTTAGGCGGGCACTGACCTTTCCTGACTGCCCTATCTATATTTCCTGGTAAAATATATGGGAAAATCCAATTTAGGAAAATTCCACATAAGGTTAGGGTTAGGTCTCTATGAACTCGTAGAGCAAAATGGATATTGCCAACAATCTCAGAGTGCTTGTGTATGGTTAGAAGGGCACTGACCTTACCACCCTGTCTTTTCTATGTTTCCTGGTAAAATACATTGAAAAATCCCATTTAGGAAAATTCCACTTAGGTTTAGGGTTAGGTCACCATTAACTCGTAGAGCAAAATGGACATTGCCAAAAAACTCGGAGTGCTTGGGTATGGTTAGGAGGGCACTGACATTTCAAGTCTGCTTATTCTATGTTTCGTGGTAAAATATATGAGAAAGTCCATTTTAGGAAAATTTCACTTAGGTTTAGGGTTAGGTCACCATGAACTCGTAGAGCAAAATGGACATTGCCAAGAAACTCGAATTG
The DNA here is from genome assembly GCF_016545835.1 of Crotalus tigris. Taxonomy (NCBI): domain Eukaryota; kingdom Metazoa; phylum Chordata; class Lepidosauria; order Squamata; family Viperidae; genus Crotalus; species Crotalus tigris. The sequence continues at coordinate 13,527 of NW_024097094.1, read as the reverse complement.
CTTGGGTATGATTAGGAGGGCACTGACATTTCCAGCCTGCTTTATCTATGTTTCCTGGTAAAATATATGGGAAAATCCATTTAGGACAATTCCACTTAGGGTTAGGGTTAGGTCACCATGAACCTGTAGAGGAAAATTGATATTGCCAACAAACTCAGAATGCTTGGGTATGGTTAGAAGGGCACTGACCTTACCACCCTGTCTTTTCTATGTTTCCTGGTAAAATACATTGAAAAATCCCACTTAGGAAAATTCCACTTAGGTTTAGGGTTAGGTGACCATGAACTCGTAGAGCAAAATGGACATTGCCAAAAAACCCGGAGTGCTTGGGTATCGTTAGGAGGGCACTGACATTTCCAGTCTGCCTATTCTGTGTTTCCTGGTAAAATATATGGGAAAATCCATTTAGGACAATTCCACTTAGGGTTAGGGTTAGGTCACCATGAACCTGTAGAGGAAAATTGATATTGCCAACAAACTCAGAATGCTTGGGTATGGTTAGGAGGACACTGACTTTTCCAGCCTCACCTATCTATGCTCCCTGGTAAAATATATGGGAAAATCCAATTTACAAAAATTCCACTTAGGGTTAGGTCACCATGAACTCATAGAGCAAAATCGACATTGCAAAGAAACTCAGATTGCTTGGGTATGGTGAGGAGGGCACTGACCTTTCCAGCCTGCTTTATCTATGTTTCCTGGTAAAATACATGGGAAAATCCCATTTACGGAAATTCCACTAAGGGTTACGGTTAGGTCACTATGAACTCGCAGAGCAAAATGGACATTTCCAACAAACTCAGAGTGCTTGGCTATGCTTAGGAGGGCAATGACCTTTCCAGCCTGCTTTATCTTTTTTTCCTGGTAAAATACATGGGAAAATCCCATTTAGGAAAATTCCACTTAGGGTTAGGGTTAGGTCACCATGAACCCGTAGAGGAAAATGGATATCGCCAACAAACTCAGAGTTCTTGGGTATGGTTAGGAGGGCACTTACCTTTCCAGCCTCACCTATCTATTCTTCCTGGTAAAATATATGGGAAAATCCCATTTAGGAAAATTTCACTTAGCGTTAGGGTTAGGTCAACATTAACCCGTAGAGGAAAATGGATATTGCCAACAATCCTAGAGTGCTTGGGTATAGGTAGGAGGGCATTAACCTTTCCAGCCTCACCTATCTCTGTTTCCTGGTAAAATATATGAGAAAGTCCATTTTAGGAAAATTCCACTTAGGTTTAGGGTTAGGTCACCATGAACTCGTAGAGCAAAATGGACATTGCCAAAAAACTCGAATTGCTTGGGTATGATTAGGAGGGCACTGACATTTCCAGCCTGCTTTATCTATGTTTCCTGGTAAAATATATGGGGAAATCCCATTTAGAAAAATTCCACTTAGGGTTAGGGTTAGTTCACCATGAACTTGTAGAATCATATGGATATTGCCAACAATCTCAGAATGCTTGGGTATGGTTAGGAGGGAACTGACCTCTCCAACCCGCCATATCTATGTTTCATGGTACAATACATGGGAAAATAACGTTCAGGAAACTTGCACTTAGGGTTAGGGTTAGGTCACCATGAACCCGTAGAGCAAAATGGACATTGCCAACAAATTCGGAGTGCTTGGGTATGGTTAGGAGGGTACTGACCTTTCCAGACTGCCCTATCTATATTTCCTGATAAAAGAAATGGGAAAATCCCATTTAGGAAAATTCCACTTAGGGTTAGGGTTAGGTCACCATGAACTCGTAGAGCAAAATGGACATTGCCAACAAACTAGGACTATTTGACTATGGTTAGGAGGGCAATGACCTTTATAACCTGCTTTATCTAGGTTTCCTGATAAAATACAAGGGGAAATCCCATTTAGGAAAATTCCACTTAGTGTTAGGGTTAGGTCACCATGAACCCGTAGAGCAAAATGGACATTGCCAAAAAAGTCGGAATGCTTGGGTATGGTTAGGAGGGCACTGACATTTCCAGCCTGCTTTATCTATGCTTCCTGGTAAAATATATGGGAAAATCCAATTTATAAAAATTCCACTTAGGGTTAGGTCACCATGAACCCGTAGAGCAAAATGGACATCACAAACAAACACAGAGTGCTTGGGGATGGTTAGGAGGGCACTGACCTTTCCAGCCTGCCTTTTCTATGTTTTCTGGTAAAATATACGGGAAAAACCCATTTAGGAAAATTCTACTTCGGGATAGGGTTAGGTCATGATCAACCCGTAGAGGAAAATGGATATTGCCAACAAACTCAGAGTGCTTGGGTATGGTTAGGAGGGAAGTGACTTTTCCACCATGCTTTATGTATTTTTCCTGGTAAAATACATGGGGAAATCCCATTTAGGAAAATTCCACTTAGGTTTAGGGTTAGGTGACCATGAACTCGTAGAGCAAAATGGACATTGCCAAAAAACCCGGAGTGCTTGGGTATGGTTAGGAGGGCACTGACATTTCCAGTCTGCCTATTCTGTGTTTCCTGGTAAAATATATGGGAAAATCCATTTAGGACAATTCCACTTAGGGTTAGGGTTAGGTCACCATGAACCTGTAGAGGAAAATTGATATTGCCAACAAACTCAGAATGCTTGGGTATGGTTAGGAGGACACTGACCTTTCCAGCCTCACCTATCTATGCTCCCTGGTAAAATATATGGGAAAATCCAATTTACAAAAATTCCACTTAGGGTTAGGTCACCATGAACTCATAAAGCAAAATCGACATTGCAAAGAAACTCAGATTGCTTGGGTATGGTGAGGAGGGCACTGACCTTTCCAGCCTGCTTTATCTATGTTTCCTGGTAAAATACATGGGAAAATCCCATTTACGGAAATTCCACTAAGGGTTACGGTTAGGTCACTATGAACTCGCAGAGCAAAATGGACATTTCCAACAAACTCAGAGTGCTTGGCTATGGGTAGGAGGGCAATGACCTTTCCAGCCTGCTTTATCTTTTTTTCCTGGTAAAATACATGGGAAAATCCCATTTAGGAAAATTCCACTTAGGGTTAGGGTTAGGTCACCATGAACCCGTAGAGGAAAATGGATATCGCCAACAAACTCAGAGTGCTTGGGTATGGTTAGGAGGACACTTACCTTTCCAGCCTCACCTATCTATTCTTCCTGGTAAAATATATGGGAAAATCTCATTTAGGAAAATTTCACTTAGCGTTAGGGTTAGGTCACCATGAACTGTTACAGCAAAATGAACACTGCCAACAAACTCAGATTGCTTGGATATGGTTAGGAGGGCACTGACATCTCCCGCCTGCCTTTTATATATTTCCTGGTAAAATACATGGGAAAATCCCATTTAGGAAAATTCAACTTAGGGTTAGGTTTAGGTCACCATGAACCTGTAGAGCAAAATGGATATTGCCAACAAACTCAGAGTGCTTGGGTATGGTTAGGAGGGCACTGACCTTTCCAGCCTGCCTTTTAAATATTTCCTGGTAATATACATGAGAAAATCCCATTTAGGAAAATTCCCCTTAGGGTTAGGTCACCATGAACGCGTAGAGCAAAATGGAAATCGCCAACAAACTCGGAGTGCTTGGCTATGGTTAGGTGGGCACTGACATTTCCAGTCTGCATTTTCTATGGTTCCTGGTAAAATATACGGGAAAAACCCATTTAGGAAAATTCCACTTAGGGTTAGGGTTAGGTCACCATGAAATTGCAGAGCAAAATGGACATTGCCAACAAACTCAGAGTGCTTGGCTATGGTTAGGAGGGCAATGACCTTTCCAGCATGCTTTATCTATTTTTCCTGGTAAAATACATGGGAAAATCCCATATACGAAAAGTCCACTTAGGGTTAGGGTTAGGTCACCATGGCCCCGTAGAGGAAAATGGATATTGCCAATAATCCTACAGTGCTTGGGTATAGTTAGGAGGGCACTGACCTTTCCAGCCTACCTTTTCTATGTTTCCTTACAAAATACATGGGAAAATCCCATTTAGGAAAATTCCACTTAGGGTTAGGGTTAGGTCAACATTAACCCGTAAAGGAAAATGGATATTGCCAACAAATTCGGTTGGGTATGGTTAGGAGGGTACTGACCTTTCCAGCCTGCCCTATCTATATTTCTTGATAAAAGAAGTGGGAAAATCCCATTTAGGAAAATTCCACTTAGCTTTAGGGTTAAGTCACCATGAACTCGTAGAGCAAAATGGACATTGCCAAGAAACTCGGATTACTTGGGTATGGTTAGGAGGGCACTGACCTTTCCTGACTGCCCTATCTATATTTGCTGGTAAAATATATGGGAAAAACCAATTTAGGAAAATTCCACATAAGGTTAGGGTTAGGTCTCTATGAACTCGTAGAGCAAAATGGATATTGCCAACAATCTCAGAGTGCTTGTGTATGCTTAGGAGGGCACTGACCTTACCACCCTGCCTTTTCTATTTTTCCTGGTAAAATACATTGAAAAATCACATTTAGGAAAATTCCACTTAGGGTTAGGGTTAGATCACCATGAACTCGTAGAGCAAAATGGACATTGCCAACAAACTAGGACTATTTGACTATGTTGAGGAGGGCACTGACTTTTATATCCTGCTTTATCTAGGTTTCCTGATAAAATACATGGGGAAATCCCATTTAGGAAAATTCCACTTAGGGTTAGGGTTAGGTGACCATGAACTCGTAGAGCAAAATGGACATTGCCAAAAAACCTGGAGTGCTTGGGTATCGTTAGGAGGGCACTGACATTTCCAGTCTGCCTATTCTGTGTTTCCTGGTAAAATATATGGGAAAATCCAATTTACAAAAATTCCACTTAGGGTTAGGTCACCATGAACTCATAGAGCAAAATCGACATTGCAAAGAAACTCAGATTGCTTGGGTATGGTGAGGAGGGCACTGACCTTTCCAGCCTGCTTTATCTATGTTTCCTGGTAAAATACATGGGAAAATCCCATTTACGGAAATTCCACTAAGGGTTACGGTTAGGTCACTATGAACTCGCAGAGCAAAATGGACATTTCCAACAAACTCAGAGTGCTTGGCTATGGTTAGGAGGGCAATGACCTTTCCAGCCTGCTTTATCTTTTTTTCCTGGTAAAATACATGGGAAAATCCCATTTAGGAAAATTCCACTTAGGGTTAGGGTTAGGTCACCATGAACCCGTAGAGGAAAATGGATATCGCCAACAAACTCAGAGTGCTTGGGTATGGTTAGGAGGACACTTACCTTTCCAGCCTCACCTATCTATTCTTCCTGGTAAAATATATGGGAAAATCCCATTTAGGAAAATTTCACTTAGCGTTAGGGTTAGGTCACCATGAACTGTTACAGCAAAATGAACACTGCCAACAAACTCAGATTGCTTGGGTATGGTTAGGAGGGCACTGACATCTCCCGCCTGCCTTTTATATATTTCCTGGTAAAATACATGGGAAAATCCCATTTAGGAAAATTCAACTTAGGGTTAGGTTTAGGTCACCATGAACCTGTAGAGCAAAATGGATATTGCCAACAAACTCAGAGTGCTTGGGTATGGTTAGGAGGGCACTGACCTTTCCAGCCTGCCTTTTATATATTTCCTGGTAAAATACATGAGAAAATCCCATTTAGGAAAATTCCCCTTAGGGTTAGGTCACCATGAACGCGTAGAGCAAAATGGAAATCGCCAACAAACTCGGAGTGCTTGGCTATGGTTAGGTGGGCACTGACATTTCCAGTCTGCATTTTCTATGTTTCCTGGTAAAATATACGGGAAAAACCCATTTAGGAAAATTCCACTTAGGGTTAGGGTTAGGTCACCATGAAATTGCAGAGCAAAATGGACATTGCCAACAAACTCAGAGTGCTTGGCTATGGTTAGGAGGGCAATGACCTTTCCAGCATGCTTTATCTATTTTTCCTGGTAAAATACATGGGAAAATCCCATATACGAAAATTCCACTTAGGGTTAGGGTTAGGTCACCATGGCCCCGTAGAGGAAAATGGATATTGCCAATAATCCTACAGTGCTTGGGTATAGTTAGGAGGGCACTGACCTTTCCAGCCTACCTTTTCTATGTTTCCTTACAAAATACATGGGAAAATCCCATTTAGGAAAATTCCACTTAGGGTTAGGGTTAGGTCAACATTAACCCGTAAAGGAAAATGGATATTGCCAACAAATTCGGTTGGGTATGGTTAGGAGGGTACTGACCTTTCCAGCCTGCCCTATCTATATTTCTTGATAAAAGAAGTGGGAAAATCCCATTTAGGAAAATTCCACTTAGCTTTAGGGTTAGGTCACCATGAACTCGTAGAGCAAAATGGACATTGCCAAAAAACTCGGAGTGCTTGCGTATGGTTAGGAGGGCACTGACATTTCAAGTCTGCCTATTCTATGTTTCCTGGTAAAATATACGGGAAAATCCCATTTAGGAAAATTCCACTTAGCTTTAGGGTTAGGTCACCATGAACCCGTAGAGGAAAATTGATATTGCCAACAAACTCAGAATGCTTAGGTATGGTTAGGAGGACACTGACCTTTCGAGCCTCACTATCTATGCTTCCTGATAAAATATATGGGAAAATCCAATTTACAAAAATTCCACTTAGGGTTAGGTCACCATGAACTCATAGAGCAAAATCGACATTGCAAAGAAACTCAGATTGCTTGGGTATGGTGAGGAGGGCACTGACCTTTCCAGCCTGCTTTATCTATGTTTCCTGGTAAAATACATGGGAAAATCCCATTTACGGAAATTCCACTAAGGGTTACGGTTAGGTCACTATGAACTCGCAGAGCAAAATGGACATTTCCAACAAACTCAGAGTGCTTGGCTATGGTTAGGAGGGCAATGACCTTTCCAGCCTGCTTTATCTTTTTTTCCTGGTAAAATACATGGGAAAATCCCATTTAGGAAAATTCCACTTAGGGTTAGGGTTAGGTCACCATGAACCCGTAGAGGAAAATGGATATCGCCAACAAACTCAGAGTGCTTGGGTATGGTTAGGAGGACACTTACCTTTCCAGCCTCACCTATCTATTCTTCCTGGTAAAATATATGGGAAAATCCCATTTAGGAAAATTTCACTTAGCGTTAGGGTTAGGTCACCTTGAACTCACAGAGCAAAATGGACATTGCCAACAAACACAGATTGCTTGGGTATCGTTAGGAGGGCACTAACTTTTCCAACCCGACATATCTATGTTTCCATGTACAATACATGGGGAAATACCCTTCAGGAAAATTCCACTTAGAGTTAAGGTTAGGTCACCATGAACTTGTAGAACTATATGGACATTGCCAACAAATTCGGAGTGCTTGGGTATGGTAAGGAGGACACTGACATTAACAGTCTCGCTTTTCTATGTTTCCTGGTAAAATACATGGGAAAATCCCATTTAGGAAAATTCCACTTAGAGTTAGGGTTAGGTCACCATGAACTCTTAAGCAAAATGGACACTGCCAATAAACTAGGAGTGCTTGGGTATATATGAGGAGGGCATTGAATTTCCATCCTGCGCTATCTATATTTCCTGGTAAAGTACATGGGAAAATCCGATTTAGGAAAATTCCACAAAGGGTTAGGGTTAGGTCACCATGAACTGTTACAGCAAAATGGACACTGCCAACAAACTCAGATTGCTTGGGTATGGATAGGAGGGCACTGACCTCTCCAGCCTGCCTTTTCTATATTTCCTGGTAAAATACATGGGAAAATCCCATTTAGGAAAATTCAACTTAGGTTTAGCGTTAGGTCACCATGAACGTGTAGAGCAAAATATATATTGCCAACAAACTCAGAGTGCTTGGGGATGGTTAGGAGGGCACTGACCTTTCCATCCTGCCTTTTCTTTGTTTCCTTGTAAAATACATGAGAAAATTCATTTTAGGAAAATTCCCCTTAGGGTTAGGGTTAGGTCACCATGAACAGTCAAAGCAAAATGGACACTGCCAACAAACTCAGATTGCTTGGGTATGGTTAGGAGGGCACTCACCTCTCCAGCCTGGCTTTATTTCCGGGTAAAATACATGAGAAAATCCCATTTAGGAAAATTCCCCTTGGGGTTAGGGTTAGGTCACCATGAACCCGTAGAGCAAAATGGACATCGCCAACAAAGTCAGAGTGCTTGGCTATGGTTAGGAGGGCACTGAGCTTTCCAGACTGCCCTATCTATATTTCCTGGCAAAATACATGGGAAAATCCCATTTAGTATAATTCCACTTAGGGTTAGGTCACCAGGAACCCGTAGAGCAAAATGGACATCTCCAAGTAACACAGAGTGCTTGTGTATGGTGAGGTGGGCTGTCACATTTCCAGTCTGCGTTTTCTATGTTTCCTGGTAAAATATACGGGAAAAACCCATTTAGGAAAATTCTACTTAGAGTTAGGGTTAGGTCAACATTAATCCGTAGAGGAAAATGGATATTGCCAACAATCCTCCAGTGCTTGGGTATAGTTGGGAGGGCACTGACCTTTCCAGCCTACCTTTTCTCTGTTTCCTTACAAAATACATGGGAAAATCACCTTTAGGAAAATTCTACTTAGGGTTACGGTTAGGTCACCATGAACTCACATAGTAAAATGGACATTGCAACAAATTCGGAGTGCTTGGGTATGGTAAGGAAGACACTGACCTTTCCAGTCTCACCCATCTATGCTTCCTGGTAAAATACATGGGAAAATCCCATTTAGGAAAATTCCACTTAGAGTTAGGGGTAGGTCACCATCAACTCTTACAGCAAAATGTACACTGCCAACAAACTAGGAGTGCTTGGGTATATATGAGGAGGGCATTGACTTTTCCATCCTGCACCATCTATATTTCCTGGTAAAATACATGGGAAAATCCCATTTAGGAAAATTCCACTTAGGATTAGGGTTAGGTCAACATTAACCCGTAGAGGAAAATGGATATTGCCAACAATCCTAGAGTGCTTGGGTATAGTTAGGAGGGCACTAACCTTTCCAGCCTCACCTATCTATGTTTCCTGGTAAAATATATGAGAAAGTCCATTTTAGGAAAATTTCACTTAGGTTTAGGGTTAGGTCACCATGAACTCGTAGAGCAAAATGGACATTGCCAAAAAACTCGGAGTGCTTGGGTATGGTTAGGAGGGCACTGACATTTCAAGGATGCTTATTCTATGTTTCTTGGTAAAATATATGAGAAAGTCCATTTTAGGAAAATTTCACTTAGGTTTAGGGTTAGTTCACCATGAACTCGTAGAGCAAAATGGACATTGCCAAGAAACTCGAATTGCTTGGGTATGATTAGGAGGGCACTGACATTTCCAGCCTGCTTTATCTATGTTTCCTGGTAAAATATATGGGGAAATCCCATTTAGGACAATTCCACTTAGGGTTAGGGTTAGGTCACCATGAACCTGTAGAGGAAAATTGATATTGCCAACAAACTCAGAATGCTTGGGTATGGTTAGAAGGGCACTGACCTTACCACCCTGTCTTTTCTATGTTTCCTGGTAAAATACATTGAAAAATCCCATTTAGGAAAATTCCACTTAGGTTTAGGGTTAGGTGACCATGAACTCGTAGAGCAAAATGGACATTGCCAAAAAACCCGGAGTGCTTGGGTATCGTTAGGAGGGCACTGACATTTCCAGTCTGCCTATTCTGTGTTTCCTGGTAAAATATATGGGAAAATCCATTTAGGACAATTCCACTTAGGGTTAGGGTTAGGTCACCATGAACCTGTAGAGGAAAATTGATACTGCCAACAAACTCAGAATGCTTGGGTATGGTTAGGAGGACACTGACTTTTCCAGCCTCACCTATCTATGCTCCCTGGTAAAATATATGGGAAAATCCAATTTACAAAAATTCCACTTAGGGTTAGGTCACCATGAACTCATAGAGCAAAATCGACATTGCAAAGAAACTCAGATTGCTTGGGTATGGTGAGGAGGGCACTGACCTTTCCAGCCTGCTTTATCTATGTTTCCTGGTAAAATACATGGGAAAATCCCATTTACGGAAATTCCACTAAGGGTTACGGTTAGGTCACTATGAACTCGCAGAGCAAAATGGACATTTCCAACAAACTCAGAGTGCTTGGCTATGGTTAGGAGGGCAATGACCTTTCCAGCCTGCTTTATCTTTTTTTCCTGGTAAAATACATGGGAAAATCCCATTTAGGAAAATTCCACTTAGGGTTAGGGTTAGGTCACCATGAACCCGTAGAGGAAAATGGATATCGCCAACAAACTCAGAGTTCTTGGGTATGGTTAGGAGGGCACTTACCTTTCCAGCCTCACCTATCTATTCTTCCTGGTAAAATATATGGGAAAATCCCATTTAGGAAAATTTCACTTAGCGTTAGGGTTAGGTCAACATTAACCCGTAGAGGAAAATGGATATTGCCAACAATCCTAGAGTGCTTGGGTATAGGTAGGAGGGCATTAACCTTTCCAGCCTCACCTATCTCTGTTTCCTGGTAAAATATATGAGAAAGTCCATTTTAGGAAAATTCCACTTAGGTTTAGGGTTAGGTCACCATGAACTCGTAGAGCAAAATGGACATTGCCAAAAAACTCGAATTGCTTGGGTATGATTAGGAGGGCACTGACATTTCCAGCCTGCTTTATCTATGTTTCCTGGTAAAATATATGGGGAAATCCCATTTAGAAAAATTCCACTTAGGGTTAGGGTTAGTTCACCATGAACTTGTAGAATCATATGGATATTGCCAACAATCTCAGAATGCTTGGGTATGGTTAGGAGGGAACTGACCTCTCCAACCCGCCATATCTATGTTTCATGGTACAATACATGGGAAAATAACGTTCAGGAAACTTGCACTTAGGGTTAGGGTTAGGTCACCATGAACCCGTAGAGCAAAATGGACATTGCCAACAAATTCGGAGTGCTTGGGTATGGTTAGGAGGGTACTGACCTTTCCAGACTGCCCTATCTATATTTCCTGATAAAAGAAATGGGAAAATCCCATTTAGGAAAATTCCACTTAGGGTTAGGGTTAGGTCACCATGAACTCGTAGAGCAAAATGGACATTGCCAACAAACTAGGACTATTTGACTATGTTGAGGAGGGCACTGACTTTTATATCCTGCTTTATCTAGGTTTCCTGATAAAATACATGGGGAAATCCCATTTAGGAAAATTCCACTTAGGGTTAGGGTTAGGTGACCATGAACTCGTAGAGCAAAATGGACATTGCCAAAAAACTCGGAGTGCTTGCGTATGGTTAGGAGGGCACTGACATTTCAAGTCTGCCTATTCTATGTTTCCTGGTAAAATATACGGGAAAATCCCATTTAGGAAAATTCCACTTAGGGTTAGGGTTAGGTCACCATGAACCCGTAGAGGAAAATTGTTATTGCCAACAAACTCAGAATGCTTAGGTATGGTTAGGAGGACACTGACCTTTCGAGCCTCACTATCTATGCTTCCTGATAAAATATATGGGAAAATCCAATTTAGGAAAATTCCACTTAGGGTTAGGGTTAGGTCACCATGAACTCGTAGAGCAAAATGGACATTGCCAAGAAACTCGGATTGCTTGGGTATGGTTAGGCGGGCACTGACCTTTCCTGACTGCCCTATCTATATTTCCTGGTAAAATATATGGGAAAATCCAATTTAGGAAAATTCCACATAAGGTTAGGGTTAGGTCTCTATGAACTCGTAGAGCAAAATGGATATTGCCAACAATCTCAGAGTGCTTGTGTATGGTTAGAAGGGCACTGACCTTACCACCCTGTCTTTTCTATGTTTCCTGGTAAAATACATTGAAAAATCCCATTTAGGAAAATTCCACTTAGGTTTAGGGTTAGGTCACCATTAACTCGTAGAGCAAAATGGACATTGCCAAAAAACTCGGAGTGCTTGGGTATGGTTAGGAGGGCACTGACATTTCAAGTCTGCTTATTCTATGTTTCTTGGTAAAATATATGAGAAAGTCCATTTTAGGAAAATTTCACTTAGGTTTAGGGTTAGGTCACCATGAACTCGTAGAGCAAAATGGACATTGCCAAGAAACTCGAATTGCTTGGGTATGATTAGGAGGGCACTGACATTTCCAGCCTGCTTTATCTATGTTTCCTGGTAAAATATATGGGAAAATCCATTTAGGACAATTCCACTTAGGGTTAGGGTTAGGTCACCATGAACCTGTAGAGGAAAATTGATATTGCCAACAAACTCAGAATGCTTGGGTATGGTTAGAAGGGCACTGACCTTACCACCCTGTCTTTTCTATGTTTCCTGGTAAAATACATTGAAAAATCCCATTTAGGAAAATTCCACTTAGGTTTAGGGTTAGGTGACCATGAACTCGTAGAGCAAAATGGACATTGCCAAAAAACCCGGAGTGCTTGGGTATCGTTAGGAGGGCACTGACATTTCCAGTCTGCCTATTCTGTGTTTCCTGGTAAAATATATGGGAAAATCCATTTAGGACAATTCCACTTAGGGTTAGGGTTAGGTCAACATGAACCTGTAGAGGAAAATTGATATTGCCAACAAACTCAGAATGCTTGGGTATGGTTAGGAGGACACTGACTTTTCCAGCCTCACCTATCTATGCTCCCTGGTAAAATATATGGGAAAATCCAATTTACAAAAATTCCACTTAGGGTTAGGTCACCATGAACTCATAGAGCAAAATCGACATTGCAAAGAAACTCAGATTGCTGGGGTATGGTGAGGAGGGCACTGACCTTTCCAGCCTGCTTTATCTATGTTTCCTGGTAAAATACATGGGAAAATCCCATTTACGGAAATTCCACTAAGGGTTACGGTTAGGTCACTATGAACTCGCAGAGCAAAATGGACATTTCCAACAAACTCAAAGTGCTTGGCTATGGTTAGGAGGGCAATGACCTTTCCAGCCTGCTTTATCTTTTTTTCCTGGTAAAAGACATGGGAAAATCCCATTTAGGAAAATTCCACTTAGGGTTAGGGTTAGGTCACCATGAACCCGTAGAGGAAAATGGATATCGCCAACAAACTCAGAGTGCTTGGGTATGGTTAGGAGGGCACTTACCTTTCCAGCCTCACCTATCTCTGTTTCCTGGTAAAATATATGAGAAAGTCCATTTTAGGAAAATTCCACTTAGGTTTAGGGTTAGGTCACCATGAACTCGTAGAGCAAAATGGACATTGCCAAAAAACTCGAATTGCTTGGGTATGATTAGGAGGGCACTGACATTTCCAGCCTGCTTTATCTATGTTTCCTGATAAAATACATGCGGAAATCCCATTTAGGAAAATTCCACTTAGGGTTAGGGTTAGGTTACCATGAACTCGTAGAGCAAAATGGACATTGCCAAAAAACTCGGAGTGCTTGCGTATGGTTATGAGGGCACTGACATTTCAAGTCTGCCTATTCTATGTTTCCTGGTAAAATATACGGGAAAATCCCATTTAGGAAAATTCCACTTAGGGTTAGGGTTAGGTCACCATGAACCCGTAGAGGAAAATTGTTATTGCCAACAAACTCAGACTGCTTAGGTATGGTTAGGAGGACACTGACCTTTCGAGCCTCACTATCTATGCTTCCTGATAAAATATATGGGAAAATCCAATTT